>NC_090732.1:96634095-96666595 GCF_036898095.1 Palaemon carinicauda | reverse complement strand
CACCTCCCCCTCGAGGTTTTTCTGATGCAAGGGCCTTTGCTGAGGGCGACTGTGATCGGGGAAGTAAGCGCGGAGCTGTTGGACTTTCAGCCAAGTCTCACCACATCCAAAAATACTACAAAGGAGCGAGACCGAGAGAATCTGGCTATCAAATAAATGTTTGATATCACCTTCAATTACGAGAATCATTCCATAGCAGTTCTACGATTATGAAATTCTCCTCTCAAATTAACCTTTTCTTAACCGCTTTGAATGTACTGTCAGTGTCCAGAGAGAAATTATGCATTCTTGGTGTCAAACGCAGTATTTGCAAAGCAGGTATCATCATCATCGTCGTCTAGCTAAGTGCGTCGTGCCTCATTTTGGTTTTGAGGGGAGTTCGCGGTCCTCTCCAGCAAAATAATTGATGTTGTTATGGCAATATTATGGTATCGAAAACTTTTCTTTAATTTTTTTAGCGAAGTGGTGGGAGGGCAAAAGATGAGTGTTTTCTACATAAGAAGTGTCTTGTGTCATCTTAAGTAGTCAGTATTAATCTATATCCATTGCCAACCCCTCTCAGTCATCTCATCAAAAAATGGTGATTTTTGATGGCGATGAATTCTAGAAAGAATAGTTGAGTCGTGCTATAAATGTGGTTGTAACACATGCGTAGTGAGTTCTGTACTAACTGTCAGTCACATGGATAATCCCATTGCAGCCCAGCTGGTACCTGTGTTGGGAAAGACAATGATGCCGGATGATACCAGGGACTCTTAAAACAGGTTAGCACGAGAATCCTCGTCTCGTTATGTTTATCAAAGTAGCGTTGCTCTTGTCCGAATTAAATGTGTGGTTGAATCGCCCCTATGGGGTGAGCTGACGTATAGAAGACTTCAAGTGGCTAAAATGTGATGTATGAATTACGAGTGCATTGACGCCTAGTCTTTGTGAGACAACATCTAGCTACGAGTGTTTTTCTTCTCTCATATCCACGCCATGCAGGCAGCCAACATTTCTCCGTGTTATTATTGTGTAGTGTTAGATGTTCAATACATTGCCAAATGACGCCACAGATTTCACCATAGAATCTGTACTACAATAGTTACTGTACCATATACCACATTTGCAATAACTACAGTTAATATTTAGACATGTACAGTAGTTTGCCTTGTTTCTTATCTACATTTTGTCACCAACAAAGATGAAAGTTTGATATATTTCTGCTGAACAAATTCAGCAGAAATCGTCATAGACTAAATCTACCAAAAATTTCTATTTTGTGCTGTTTTTTGCAAAATATTTGTTCAGAGTTTACTTAGGTCTTAAAATTTTCCCTCTTTCACTGTTCATTTTAGAACGGAAATTTTGATATTCGACCATTCCACAATTTTAAATAAATTTTGATAAAAGTCGATTCATTTACTAAATTCCCGAAGCAAGAGCAGCACCCTATGCAAACAGGCAAACTACTTAGTGTGCAATATGACATCACTGTCAGACGGTGATTTGTCTTGTAGTTGGTTGAAGCCAGTTCATACTTCATGATTGATTGTGCTGTAGCTTACACCTTTCGATGAACGTATTCAATGGAATCTGAAGTCTCTCTAAGACGCATTAATAAAAGATGTAGTTCTGTCACTCGTTGGACGTATGCAAGACGTATGGGTATTACCTGGTCTGGCCACATTACACGCTAATCATCAGGCTGGTAGAGTTGTCCGTTAGTAGTCATTCTAGTCACCATGAACAGTCTGTAGCTATTTGTTTCTCACCCTAACGAGGCCTCAGGTAGTAAACTATGTATAGTTGATATTAAGCCATGTAATGTATTGTTCTTTTTTATATCCCTAGTCGTAAGGATCAGTGTTTCTTAAATGCGGGTGATGTTGGATTTCTTTTTGTATGATTTTTTATTCTGATTCCTACTCGCATCATACCAGCACATAGTGATTTATCAGAAATGACTACAAAAAGAAGCACATTCTTTCATATTTTTTTCTCGAAGTAGTGTACTGTAGTCAAAATAATGTAAATTTGGATACCTACTCATATATCGTATATTGCTATTTTTTCGTCATTATTCCTTAGCGGTGAACTGCATTGGAGATCAATAGTATGCCTGTTTTAAAAGGCACAGAAGGAATACATGATGCATTATGTATATTTGTTACCATAAAGGAGCTTATTCTTAAAGTATTTTTCATGATTTTTACGTTTGAACAAACATTCGAGGAATTGAATGATTTAAAAGAACTGTTTAGCTTTGTAACAGTATTACCAGAGTATTTACAAACTTTACATTATTTTCCTTTTATTTTTAATTTCTACGACAGTCCCATGAGGAAACGAAGGTAGTGTCTTATGCGACGTGTGTCTCCTCTACAGCCAATCGGATCTCTTGAATTTCAGGGTGCGTCTTTAAAAGAAGAAAAACCTAATCCTGATTGGCTACTGGTCTAAAGTCTACGAGACTCGATCTTATGGTTTCTTCTTGAAACAGCCCTTATCAATTCCTTGCCATATAATTTACCTGCTGAAAGGGGAGACATTTGTTCGCATGGATACGTATGATGCTTTAAAACACACACGCTTCGAAAGGATGGAATTAAATAGTGTTCGGATTACATAGCAATGCCTCTTTTGTTTCTTCCCAAGATCATTTTGGTATTTTTCCATGATTGAAGAAAGCATTCTTTGTTTTACAACATTTCAAAACTAATCATTTGTGGATCCTGAAAGAGGAATTGTTATGCATGTGATGCAAATCACGGAGGGTATTGTGCGAAAATTCGATAAATTTTAACTAAAAGTAATTACAAGCCTCATCGGTTTACTCCTCTGAAAAGGCTTTTTGACGAAAATTTAATAATCATTAAATAGCCTAAATCTTCATCCAAGATTGAAGGGAGTTTCTGTATGAAAAAAATAAAGATTATGCGCACCATCAGACGTAACAATTACAAATACAGTAGATTAAGACATGTGAATAGGAGGACAACCCTATTACTCCATTGTGTCAGTTGGACTTAGATCTTCCCTTTGAAACCCATGATCGTTTCGCTATAGTCGTTCTGAGTCTTTCAGTTTACCCTTTATTGTCTTTGATTCCCGTCTCTTACCTTGCGTATCTAGCTGGTTTTCAATGTAGATAGAGCAGCCTGTAGGGATCCTTACTGTGAATGCAAATGGTTATACTTGAGAAATTAATGCATTTGATTTGCAGAGGAATTGTAATGGTAGCTTTTATCCTATTTAGTTAACGTAATTAACAGATATCACTTGTTCATTTTTCTTTGATATTCTTATTGATTGCTGAAGATGGTGCAATGTATAAAATTTTGCTCATTGAAGCACATTAAACCAAGGTAACTTGTTAAATTGGTGCATAAATTAGACTAGGTGTACATGTTAAAGTAACCAATGATGTGATAATAGAGTGTGTATTGAAATTATTGAAATTATAGTGAAATATATATTCCATATCCATATAATATCTATCTATCTGTTTGTTCATCTGTCTATCTGACTATGAAACATCTTAAAATATACATGCATTTACATTTCACAGACACACATCCACAAACACTAGAAATAAATATGTATACATATATTTATATATTTTACATGTATGTATGTATGTATGTGTGTAAATATGTATGTATGCATGTAAAGATAAAAGAAATATATTATTCTGTATATAATAGACAATTGTTAATACTATATGTACAGTAGTTAATGTTTATGAGAATAACATTCAGTATTTCATAGTTGTACTTTTAAGTTAGTGTGATTTATGAAACAGGAAAACTGATTTTCAATGGGAGTCGTGCTCTCGCTATATATATATATATATATATATATATATATATATATATATATATATATATATATATATATATATATATATATATATATATATATATATATATATATATATATATATATATATATGGGGTTTTTATATGTATGAGTATTATTATGTTTTTATTTATGAATATTGTACTTATGTGCACATTAATAACATGCATGTATGTACAGTTAGATAAATGTATATACATGTAAATTATATGTGCACGCACAGATGTATCTATATATGTATGCTTATTTTTGTATTGGAATAAATGAAGCTAAGTTATGATGTAGATATGCAGTTTATACAATGAAATATTCATGCACATATGTATGAAACAATTATTCCCAATTTATATTTACTGGATAAGAATCTTGGAACATTAAGTATATGTCAAAAAGATGAAAATATCAAATGCTTTATCACTAAAAAAACTACAGCGGTTTTTAAATGACAAACTTCAAATTGGTCAATAAAGTTTTTGACTTCACCTGAGAAACTTCTCCGAGCTGCTATTGTATTTTGGCTTAAGCACAGTTTACAGCTTGGTATATCTGTGCTACATCATAGCCTGAGATATTAGTCTTTTGTGCCACTATAATCGATATATATATATATATATATATATATATATATATATATATATATATATATATATATATATATATATATATATATATATATATATATATATATATATATATATATCGAGTTTAGTGTCTGCTTGACCTATGTCGCTATATTGCCATGTACAATTGGACCTCTCTGTGTGCTGGTACACACGGGTCGCTTTATAGGCAAATTTTCCAAAGATATCTGTTGCAAATTTTCCTTTTCTATTTTGGAATAAATTTAGGACGATTTAATGATGATTTCTTGACGAGATGTACTGATAAGAACTGAAAGGACATGGTCATATAAGACCGGTTTACTTTCTGTGAAGGAAATATGCAAAGTATTAATGGTAGTCATTACCCCACAGAAGAATTTGACTGTATGAAAGCGAGTCAAGTGGTTGGATTAGGAAATTGTCTGTTTCAGACTTAAAGTAAAGTTATTTGGGTAATGTGACTAACATTGGACTCAATGCGTTGTTGTGTTAATAATTAGGATGTAGCTTGGAAAGTTACATAAAGTTCCTCGCTCTCTTGAAATGGAAAGAAGACTTTCCTATTTAAACAATGAGAATTGAATAGGTTCTGTCTGTGTAATTTCAATTATGGTAGGAGGGCAGAAGTCAAAACTCATAAACTTTAATTAAGCTTTAATTAAGCCAGTGTCCGGGTGGAGACGGTTTTATAAAGAAAGTACTATAGGAATTATTCTACAGAGTCGTGAGAATAGAGTCATAACAGTTTGTGATGTGATTAATTTGTGCTCAGATCATTCTGCGTAGCTATACCAAACATTTTTAAAGTTTCCATTGCTATGCTTGTTATGATCATCACAGATCGATTTCAACGTCATTTGTTTCTCGATGTATTATTGATGCTCCTTACTTGAAACTTCTTATAATTTCAGTTATATAATGTACCGTGACAGGGGGAGATAATGGTTTTATTGGTTGTATTGCTCCTATGCCTTCCAGTTATTCATTCTCAATGTGCATTATTTTAATTATTTCTTAGACATGATTTTAAATCTTCTAGCTCTCATTTATGATATAATCTGGAAGGAATTGCCTTTATTTATATTAATTTATATTTTAAATTTTCTGTGTCTAATAAACAAAAAGCATTTTGTATTTCTTAATCAATTCATGAAGTGTTCACAACACGGCCAGGGCAAATAATACAATCTCCCCTCTTTCAATCTAGTTTACATTCATATTTCATATTGGTGTTGTTGTTGCTGTTGTTGATGTTGTTCAATTAAGCCTGTCTTATGCCATTATGGGATATTCCTCTCCAGTGCGAAAGATTATTACAGCATCCTAATGGTTTAATATGATGATATTATTTTAGACTAAATACTTTATAGTGATTGTATGTGCCCCTTCATTCAGTCAGAAGAGTCCAAATTCAGGCATAAATGAAGGCATTAGATATGTATTTTTGTTATATCTGGTGTCAATGAGAAATTAAGTTACATGAAGTTTAGAGATATCTATAATTGTGTTTGTGTGCGTGTTGCAAATGGACACATCACAATAATCCAGTTATGTTTTGACATCTAGACCAGAAGATAAAATTCTGGTATGAAAGGGAGATAGTTTGAGATCGAGAACAGTAGGTTTAATCTAAAATCACCTGTTAGGACTCATAGAAAGAAGAGGATCGCCAGGAAACGAGTATGGGAGAAAAACATGAATAAAGATTTAGTTTTTTTGTTTGATAAAACATATTTTGAGGGGGTGAAAAATAAGTAAAGGTAAAATGAGATCTTAACCAAATTGGAAGAAACAAACATGATAACAGAATAGATTGTGTTTAGGTTAAAAGAGATTTACTTGGTTCCTTCAAGGGCCTTTAGAAGCAAGTCCGAGAGTTTGATGTAGAAAATAGTGGAGTGAAGGTTCAGTCAAGTAAAAGAGAGACTAATATCTTTGGATTCTGAAAATCTAAATGAAATTGGTGAATATATGTTGGGAGATGTCGACATGTTTTCTATATTATTCTTTGCTCACATTCTTGATAATAGAATATTTCCTTGGTTTCTCCTTACTTGTAACATGTAGACTTATCTATGTGGTTGTGCTCCTGAAAATATTTGAAAGGTAACAATTAAATTTTTGGGAGTCATATCAAATAAGGTACAACGTCGAAATACGAATAGATAAATCACATTTTAGCCTCCTTCTCCAGGACTCCTTTTTTTATTTTTTTTTTTTTCAGTAATGAAACAAATATGCAAATATTCACTATAGCCACAAAATTTCATATTTTTAAAGAACATTTTGTTTAGCCCAATTGTACATTATTCATTGATATCAAGATTTAATGGGATGCTCAAAATAAAGTTTTACTGGGCATTTTTGAAAAACTATGTATAAATTTAATCCCCTTCAAGACTTGGAACACTTTAGTCGCCATATTAGTTGAGTTAGTTGTACAGAAGCGAGTGATTTGATTACCTAAACAATGAGTATGAGATCAGTATTTATAATTTTACAGATGCTTCTCTTGTCAGGAATATGACGATCCTTTATACGAAACGTCATTGAATTTGACATTTTGTTTAACTACATTGTTGATCAATTACCTAGTGTTCATTATACACACGTGACTAAATATATATATATATATATATATATATATATATATATATATATATATATATATATATATATATATATATATATGTATATATATACATATATATATATATATATATATATATATATATATATATATATATATATATATATATATATATATATATATATATATATATATATATATATATATATATATATATACAGTATTTATTTATTATTTATTCCTGTATATATGTACTGATTTTATTGATCTTATAGATATTTATTAAATTGAGTGAACGCTTTGTTTCTATGGCCATCATCATGGGTACAATATTGATAAATTAACTGAAAATGTTCTTACTCCTATCTGATGAGCTTTAAGGACTCTCAGTCCATAGGTCGTCCCATCTCGAAGGCTTTTTCAAATGGAATGGCACCAGGTCCTGGTTTCCAGCTTAGCTCCTTATGGCGTTTTCCATCTCTGGGAAACTATTTATGAGTTGTTTTCTTCTCATAGCTGTTTATTTCATTTCTTGACAGGAATTTTTATATGATTTAATTAGTCACAAATTATCTTTCTTTTTATCTCATCCTTCTGTGGAAGATTTTCTTTGCTTCTCTTACTTTTTGAGGTGGTCCACCTCGGGATGGTATAGCTACCTCAGTTGAGTAAATGAATGTTGGCTTATTTCAATGCTTCCAAATTAATTTCTCCTTAGAATTATTAGTATTTTGGACTGAAATATTAGTTTCTTGTCTCAGAAGTATCATATCGTTAGAGTGGTAAAGTCACATAGCTCGAAAGTAGATGTGCATTATAGAAGGTATATATATATATATATATATATATATATATATATATATATATATATATATATATATATATATATATATATATATATATATATATATTCCTTACTTGACTTCTTTCCGTCGAAATTATCTATATACTATACTTCCTAGTATTTGATTTTAGACCTTCCAATTCCTGTTCATTTCAACTCCTTCGTAATATATCTTTCTTCTGCTTGCTCTACAGAAACTGATTTGCGCATTCCTGTCGAGACCTTATAAGCTTAAGCTTCTTCCATGAACAAGCCCTTGCAAGCGCCAAGCTTGGAACTCAGGCGATACTTGTGGAAGTTGCGAAGCTGAGGGTCTATGTACTCCCGGCGGGGATATCTCATGCCTCACTTTACATCCCCTGCCACCTGACCTTTTAAGATATAGTTGTTTGTATTCATTTACGAAAAATCTATCTGTTAACACTTTTTTTGCGTTGATTGGCTCGAAAATGTGTATCCACGTCTGTCTCAGTCTCGAATAATGGAATATATATATATATATATATATATATATATATATATATATATATATATATATATATATATATATATATATATATATATATATATATATATATATATATATATATATATATATATATATATATATTATATATATATATATATATATGGAATGAAAGTGATCCGTTTCTGTTTGCATATCGGATGAGTAAATTCTAGCGTAAGTCCGCTCATGTTGTGGAGTTCGCGAGCTTTTTGTATCTTTTACATGTGTGATTACACACACGTGCATGTACATGTTTGTATATAAGAATGTAGATAAAAAAATAAACTCAATATATGTATATATTCTTGTGTGAGTGTGTGTGTGTAGATAATGTATATTTGGATAATGCTTAAGGTTAGATGTACGCATATATACATACGCACTACTATTATGTATGTATGTATATGCATTAGAATATAAAAAACATGCATACATACAAACATACAGATATACATATGTTTTTGTATATATACATCAACAAATTCGTACATACGTGCATACACACACGCACATAGAGTAATGAAAGCTTTCAGGTTCTAGTCCTCCACATGCAGTCCTACAATGTATTACTTTGATTTACAGCGTACTGTAATGTACGGTACAGGTACTACAGTTTTTGTTCTTAGTGTTACTACTATAAGCCAGTGTACAGAAGTAGCCTACTGAGAAGCATTCATACTCACGAGTACCATTGCTCTCCATCATAATTTGTGTATAGTATCTGAACATACTAACTGCGTCTTATATTTTCATCTGGTGGTATTTTCGTCGTCCAGTTTAAGTCATTTCATATCATTTATGTCTTCCTGGCAGAGTTTTCAAGAATATGCTTGTCTTGCAAGCCTTCGAGACCACACGTAGATGTTGCAACAGATGCTTTGTTCACTGTTGACTTGAATAGAGTTCAAGAAGCTAATGTTTAAGGTTGGCACCAAATAAAATAAAAACAGTCCAAATCCAACACATTCAGACAGTCTATTGAGTAAACATTTGCTTTGTTTCAGGATACAATCACAGTGACCACTGAGCGATTTCTCGTTAATGTCTGTGATTTTACAGGAATGAAGACTTTCTGTTCTAAAAAAAAAAGCTGTTGCCGAGCTTGAGTAGTTGTAGTGTGATTAGGTTTACCAAGAGGGGTTAAAAAAGCCTTTATAGAGTCGTTTTACTGCCATCCCCTGTGCTAACATCTAAGTGAGGTCCTTGGTTAGCAAGATTTTAAAAGTGTGCGCCTTAAATGGTTATAAGGGACACTTTAGAATGAATGTCGAAACATCCTTAAATGATATTACAATGCCATGTCTTTATTTGCCCTGGTAATTTGAATTATTAATTAGGCAGATTTCATACCTAATAATGCCATCCCAGCGGGTTTCAGTATTTATTGGACCACACTTGCAAGAATTTGTTAGGAGAAAATATGGTCATAATTTCTTTCAAATTTGAGTATTTCAACGATTGTGACATTTTACAAGTATGAATATTCACAGACTAGCCAGATAAATGGCTAGTTTCCCTATGCTGAGTAAAATGTAAGCGAATCTATCTACAGCGTTTGTAAAGAATTATAAACACTTGAAAATGTTAATATGTATCATGTTTTTTATTTTTACATTTCGAAAAAAATGTCGAAGAAAAAAGATATCCAAGAACCAGCTTTATGATAAGTTAGTTGTTACCATTTTTCCGAAAAGCAATAGTTGACTCCAATCTCAGTTAAATTGTGAATATTCATTAAATCATCATCCCACTGATACTTGTAGTGAAGTATTTATTCATTCTTGCTTCCTTTCCTCAACATCAACTGCGGATGAATAGGAGCAAGGTTCATTGATTTAATCGTCCATTTGCAATGAAGACATAGGCTGCCAGGTAATTTAACATCAGCAAAGAGATTTGTACTTTGTCCTGTAGTGTTATTTAAGGAGTTTCGATGCAGGCTTGATGTTGCTACTTAGAATATGTAAGAGTGTCACCGATTGTTTATATAAGCATTTATATGGTTATCTTATATAGTGTATTAAATTCTATTTGTAATGAAAACATGTTAAATAAAGTTTTACATGTTATTCTGATGTTTGCTTTCGTAAACCTTTGGTCTTTATCTTCTTAGCAACTATAATTATGTTATCAGACATCAAATACACGACAGTATTCTATCTTATTTCCCTTCCTCTTTTTTGGGAATATTTTATAGTTTTTAAATGAAAGATTTATTTCAATGTCGTTATTGTTCTTAAAATATTTTACTTTAATTGTTCATTATTTCTCCTGTAGTTTGTTTATATCCCCTTTTCCTTTCCTCACTGGACTATTTTCCCTGTTGGAGACTTGGGCTTATAACATTCTGCTTTTCTAACTAGGTTTGTAGCCTATCTAGTAATAATAATAATTATGATAATAGTTTCGCGGTCAATTTCCCCAGTTTGAAGACTCGATCGAGCACACTTAACCCGTCCAATTTCATCATTTGCCTATTCATCTATTTGTTCTTAATACTATTATTTTCAGTATCTTTTACATATTGCTTTTAACAATACTCGGTTTCACCTCAGAGATAGTGAAGCCAGAAGGAGTTAACCACCTCCTGGTTCTCAATACGTCTTCTACAATTATGTTGTCTAGATCTATTTCTTTTGACTATCTGAAGACGGTAGTACCTATTCGAGAATTTTCAAGTCAAGTGTAATCATATTTCTTCCTCTAATACTAAATTTTCTACCTCCTTGGATTAGACATACCGTGCATATCTATAATCGTATTTTTATGTCAACATGCATATCCCACTTAATATCATCATCATGCAATAGAACACATACTACGTTAAATTCTACATTGTGCAATTTTTTTCTGACTGATCCCAAACTTCTGATGTAAGATTTGCTGTAATATGATATGATAAAACAAACTAGTTCTCTCTTCTCAACAATGCATCTGTTTTCAAAGCAGAATTGTTTATAATACTTTTGAGAAACATATAAGGTCTCTGTCTTCTTCAATTGCACAAAAAATAGGCTTATTGAGAAAGTCTTTCAAGATTTTCGGTGCTCAATCTATTCTGAAGAAATGTTTTAATTCTTTCATTCTACCTTGTTTTGAGTATTGTTCTCCTGTCTGGTGTTCAGCTGCTGATTCTCATCTTAATTTGTTGGACAGAAACTTACGGTCTATTAAATTTCTTATTCCTGATCTAGATATTAATCTTTGGCACCGTCGTTCAATTAGTTCATTATGCATGTTGCATAAGATTTTTCATAACTGACCATCCTTTACATTCAGATCTCCCTGGACAATTCTATCCTGTTCGTAATACTAGGCAGGCAGTTAATTCTAATAGCCAGGCCTTCTCCATTATAAGACTCAATACTACGCAGTACTCTAGAAGTTTTATTCCAGCTGTGACCAAGTTGTGGAATGATCTTCCTAATCGGGTTGTTGAATCAGTAGAACCTCAAAAGTTCAAAGTTGGAGCAAATGCTTTTTTGTTGACCAGGCGGACATTAGTCTTTTTTATAGTTTATATATGACATATTTGTTTTTGATGTTGTTAATAGTTTATATATGACATGTCTATTTTGACGTTGTTACCTTTTTTAGAATGATGTATTGTCAATTTGTTCTCTTCACTTATTTATTTCCTTATTTCCTTTCCTCACTGGGATATTTTTCCCTGTTGGAGCCCTTGGACTTGATATCATCTTGCTTTTCCAACTTGGGTTGTAGCTTGGATAGTAATAGTAATAATAATAATAATAATAATAATAATAATAATAATAATAATATGGTCATTAGTCAAGATAAAAACTAGTTGCCACAAACATTGGCAGTGACTAAAAGTGCTTAAGAAGCCATTCAAAACTATGGTCTTATAATTCTGATCAACAAATTACATGTTCATTCCACGAATTATGTAAAGATGGTTCAATAAACTGAAATATGTCGGATCCCTGGATATGTAACGATAGACGTTACGGAAACTAAAGGTACAGACAAAACATCTAAAACTGCATTCTGAATCTGAAGATAACAACTGTTCCCCTTAGTAATTTACTACTGAATATAAAATTCATCATGTCAGGGAATTGGCAGACAATTTGCCATGATAATTATGACAATAATAATGAAGCAACAGTTAGACTGGGATGTTCTTTCACAAAAAGATATGCAACGTTGGCTTTCCACTCAATTCCAGAATGCAAACAGTGCTGTACTATGAAACATTCTTATTTGTTTGTGCAATTCTCAACTTTCAACGTGTATCAATATCGGAAAAATGCTTAATATGTATTTTCAGTTTTCAAGCTATTCGGTGGTTTATAATGAATTTATAAACACCTTTTTACAGAGATAATAGTAACCTGTTGGGATGCCAACATTATTTACCGATAATAGTGTGCATTTATGTGTTAAGCGAAAGATTGGTACGTTTTCATATATGCTAATATTTGATGTGTATGCCACAGAATTTTGCTTTTCAACACCTTCTTAAATTGAGCAGTTACAGAGATTGTTGATTATTTCCAGGTTTATCTCTAGAAGCTTTTTGAAGGTCTCATTACATTACGATTTTATTTTCTACGTTACATTATGGTTTTGTTTACTCGAAAATGTTTCAAGATCTTTAACATAACTTGCCTATTATATGATATAGGTTCATCAACTTCTTTAAATCCTTTAGAGCGTGTCCTACATTAGCTTATTGTGATTACTGTCTTAGGCAAGAGTAAGGGTAACCTCGGATCGGATCGGATAAGGATAAGGAAGTGGGGAATATGGGGAAAGGGGGAGTACCCCTGGATACAATCCAGTTTATATCCCGAAGGCAGATACTCGGGATGGGAAAAAATAAGGAAAAGGGGAGAAAGAGAAGTACAGGGGAAGAATAAAAGAGAGGGGCAGACCCTCATGCGATGTTAGATAGTATTAGAAGCAGTTTGAGAAAAGAAAAGACAGGCAGGGAGAGGAAAGGTTTTTTGGTTCTATGTCTAGCCCTTGCTGCAGGAGTCTGCTTGTCTGACACCTATTTGATGGTTAAAAAAGGTATGATTGTTGAAAAATTATGATATTTAAGGGTAACCTAAACCAATGTTTTCCAAACCCATTGCAGCAACATTCAAAAATTCAATAAGGAAAGTTTTATGCCAGTACAAGCAGATACACAGAGAAGCTGAAATAAAAGACAGTAACTCTCTTTGGAGTTTTATTATGTATTACATTTTTGGATATCATATAGAGAATTTCTGATAACGTACCTCTCCCAAAGGGAGTAAGTGCTGCTTGTAGGCCTACACCTCATGCAGTGTATTGTAAGCATTACGAAAAGAGAATTTATTTTCATAGTGCCTACGTAACCTCCCTTCTCGTTTCTATTGTGTTGCCCATTTGCTTTTAATTTCCTACTCCATTATACAACTTCAAAACTTTCTATAAACTGAATATCGGAGTTAAATAGCTCCCTCAACCCAAGTATATGACCAGATTTTCCAAAATCCAAGCAATTTGGCGAAGTGCCTGCCGATTTTGATTTTTTTCTTTATCATGCCACCACCTCCTCTGTCGTCTCTTACGGATAGACTTCAAGCCTAATAGACCAATCAGGAAACAATACGTCACGGGACACTGGTGCTATCTACCATTATTCAATTTTATGAATAAAGGCGGTTATACACGGTCGAACGGTTCGTCGAACAATAGACTAGTGTTTGAAATGACGTTCGCACGTTTGTACGGGTTATGTGGTTGTCGAATGGTACGAAGAAAGTCTGTTCGCGCCTACCTTTTGTGGGCGGTACTTTATTTTCCACAAATCTTATGCATTTGTGGCTGACTCCACCTCTTCGACCCGTTTTACTGTGTAAACACCGCTTAATATTCTGGAAATTTTAGAAACTAAATAGAAAAAGAAAAAATAATAATAAGAGGCGCCGATGCAAAGGCGAAGCCTGAACCTGAACCTGAGACAATAGTAGCCACAGTCAGCGTCATGGTTTCCCGTGTAGTTAGAAGCGTACAATTCTCCGGTGTGGTGCAATAATATTTTCGTGTTTTTGTCGTAATAGTTTATTTTAAAAGAATCCAGAATGTTTTTAGTTATGCTTGCACAGTGACGAAAGTGAACGTGATGATCATATTGGAAAAGTAAGTCTTGAGGAATTAAGTCTATAAGGTTATGAACCTGATAATAACCAAGCGATACTATAGGCTATGCTCGGGCAGTTCATTGTTACTTGATGTTATGCCTTGAAATTATCATAATTTAGGTATTTTTTGGCAATACAACATGATTTCTTCACATTGCGTGCATGTACAAAAATATTCTTGGTGAAAGTTGGAAGGAAAGGATAAGTGTGTCATATAATTGTGTGTTGATGTACAATATAGCTTCTATAATTCATACTTTTAAAAAGACCGCCAGGCAGTGGGATACCAAGAAGTATTTGAAGATAGGCAACATTTATATCAGTCCTAGCAAAGGAAAATTGTGTTCGAGAGAATTTGCTTAGCTGATTTTTCTTGAGCAAAGAAAAGGGGAACCTAGTTTTCGGCCTCTCATTATTACAGAGTGAGATATTTTGTTGATTTATGCAATGAACCAGAAAAACTCTTCGATTCCCAAAGAGTCCTTGATATCCGATGAAAGTAATATGGTTACATAAATGAAGAGCAGAAGTAAGGATAGTTATGCGAATTGAACGGCAGTAGGCTACGACGATTCCTGTATACGGCAACAAGTTATTATGTTTGTGACTTTGGGGTAGAAACGATTTACATGACACAGGAATTAAGATAATGACAATGTGCCGCATCTAGACTGATAGCGGTACCACTCCGAGATAACTATGGCTGGAAAGAGGTACAGAGCTCATTGCCTCTCCATGCCGTGCGTCGTAAGTTTATTCCATCTATAAGCCGCCCACAGTTTAGAAAGCAGAGTAACTTGACCCTCGCACGGGAATAGATGCAAGGAATTTTTTACCATTACTCTTTGGGTTTCGAAAGGGGAAAAAATAAACTTGAAGAACGAAACAAGTAATTGAAAATCATTTACTACAATAATGCTGTCATTGTGTGTGTGGGTACCAGCTGCTGATCAGCAACTAAAGGATAGATCAAGAAGACGCACAAGGTAACTAGAAGAATGAAGGATTAAGGCAAGTGATGCACATCTCTCTATTTTTCCATTCATAATTATTTGGTTATTTCTGTAAATTTGTATTTTTTGTCCCGTTGAAGATATCGGTAGGCCTATTATACTTTTTGTATTTCGAATGATTCTAACTTTCGTAGTAGTTTTAAAGATTAAACCTGCCGATCCCCCATTACTGTTTGCCTAGGAAGGGATTGATTGATTGACTGATAATCAATCAATCCCATCCCAGGCAAACAGTAATGGGTGATCGCCGAGGGAAATCTTTTTTTATGGAGGAATAAGAAACCTTGGAAAATACTGTGATGCGGCATAACCTAACCTTATTCAAAACTAAAATCTTCGTCTCCTAACCTCACCTAGGTCATGGTCTTTGCTTTTTGCACCACATTGGTCACAGAATAAGGTTTTCCTCCCTGACCCCCCAAAACCTGACAAAACATATAACCAACCCGAAGATACCAAACAAAACGGTTTTTATACTCTTTGATCATGCCTATTATCCTTGCATTAATTTGTCAAATGTTCCAGACGTACTAACTCAATTATTTTTCCGCACCGTACAGTACGGAAAAAATTACGTACAGTAAGTCCGTACTATTATCGGACTATAAGGTATTTCAATGGTAATCGTTAAAATTCCCTCTAAGAAAATTTCAAAGTTGACAGGAGCGAATTGACAAGGGAACGTTATACGTCCATATGTCTATATAAGTTTTGATAATTATTATAGTGATATAAATAATGAAGATGATAATATAAAAAAATGATGATAATGATATAAATAATGATGATAATGCTATTAATAATTGCAATGATATCAATACTTATAAAATTAGTAATAGCTACTAGTAATGTGTTATTACATTAGAACTACTACTACTACTACTACTACTACTACTACTACTACTGATAATGCCACTGCTGTTACTACTAGTAATAAGAATAAGTGCACAAATTTGCTCTATGATTATCATAAATAATATATCTTATGTTTTTGAAATTGACCAAGAGTATTCACATGAGGGTTCATGAAACCTATTTCCCAAGAAACTATGCATTAGGTGCATATAATATAGGCCGGGTGCCAGGACCACTCCTAAGGATGTTTTATGCTCACTTTTTTTTCAAGTCATATTTCCTAATAACGTATGTCTTGGGCTATGTCAAGAGCATAGCGACCACCCTCAATTTGATGGCTGTTTTTCCTGTTCCATACAGCAGGGGAAACCCACTCTCTACAGGACCTCCACTGTCGTTTTACCATGTTCGTTCAGAGTATTTAACATTTCATATCATATATTGTTCATTTACTGTTAAATCGTCACTGTCAAAAGACTCATGAAATAAGAAAGTCTTCGGTTTCCTCTTGAAAGCTATAATGTCTTCAATCATTCGAATGTTTCGGGGCCACATATTTAAAGGCTCTGGTGCCTTAAGTAGACTTATATCCAGGTTCCAACAGTTTGAAGCCATCTGTAACTATTCTCGTGTCGACACGGTTTGTTGGCTGCGCAATGTGTAGCAATTCTTTCAAGTATTTTGGACGCCCGGTTCTGATAACTTGGTGGCTTATTGTACATATTTTAAATTCAATTCTCGCTTTAATCGGCAGCCGGTGTAAATCGATTAATATAGGGGTGATCCTCTCTCTAGGTGGGACACCTTTCATCAGTCTTGCTCCCCTGTTTATTATGTTTTGTAATTTCTTAAGTTGCACTTTTGGTAAATTGTAATAAACAGAGTTGCAGTAGTCAATCCTGGTAATAGCACAGTTTACCACAAGTTTCTTTACAGAATTTTCGTCCAGGTACTTTTTTTATAAAAGCAATATTTCTGAGATGATAATCAGCAGTTTTTATTACATTATTTATTTGGGCATTTAGAGACAGGTTACAGTCAAGAAATACACCTAGATCTCGAACTTTACTAGATATCGGCACCGAGTCGTTATTTATGTTCATTTGAATATCACCTAAGTTTCTCACGCTGTTTCTCTTGCCCACCACCATGAATTCAGTTTTGTTCTCATTTAATTTTAGTTGTTTAAATGTCATCCATTCTCTAACACTATCAAGGATTCGGTTTAGAGTTTCAGTAGTGTCATGTATATCATTTATGGAGAAGTAAAATTGTGTCATCTGCATATAGTTTAAACTTCACGCCATGCCTTTGTAGCATTTTCGATAGACTAATAGTATAGATGCAGAATAAGATTGGGCTAAGTACATTCCCCTGGGGGTACCCCTCTGTTTAAGGGTTCATATGATGAATAAGAGTTTCCAATTTGTACACAGTTATTTCTACCAACCAAGTAGTCTTTTAGGTATTCGAAGGCTTGATCTTCAACGCCGACGGACCGTAGATCATTTAGTAGCAGTTCATGCACCACTGTATCAAAAGCAGCACTGAGATCGGGCAGTATTAAGATACCACGTTTATTTTCATCCATCATTTTTAGCATATCATTTACAACTGAGCAGTTGGCTGTCTCCGTAGAGTATAGTTTTCTGTAAGCAGATTGGTTGTCAGGCAAAGCTTCTATTACTTCGAAGTGGCTGACTAGTTGTTCAAGACTTACATATTCAAGCAGTTTTGAGACAAATAATAGATTTGAAATAGGTCTGTATGAGCTTAATTCCTGGGAGTTCAGTGCATTTTTCAGAACTGGTGTGACTATAGCCATTTTCTCAGATTTAGGAAACTTACATTCATCAATGCTTGCATTTGCTATTCTCATTATTATTTCGGCTGGACTAGACAAGCCTCTCTCTCCAATTACTTCAGATATTGGCATAGGATCGCGCAGTTTGTTTTCTTTGCTCTCTTGATAATTCTGGTGATGTCATCTTGTGTTATGTTGTTAATTCGTATTAATTTTGTCTGTGTGCCTTGTGCAATTTTAATATGATGTTGAGTATTTACAAATAACCTGGTTATGTTTTCAATTTTGTTTTTAAAGAATACTAGAAAATTATTTGCTAGTTCCTGGTCACTGTACCCATCAGGTAGCTTCTTTTCTTTTACATTTCTCATTATACTATTCAATAGACGATATAACTTGTTTATGTCTGTTGCTGCTTCGAGGATCTTTCTCCTATAGTATTCACTTTTTTTCCCTTCTTAGTAGGTAGTTATATTGACACGCAGCAGTTTTGTATTCTACCCAAGTACTTTCAGTTTTGAACCTACTCCACTTTCTTTTTTTTTTTTTTTTTTTTTTTTTTTTTTTTTTTTTTTTACCAAAGTCTCTCCATCAAACCAAGGACATTGGTCTTTTACGGTTATAATCTTTTCCATCGGTGGGTACATGGTATCATATTCACTTTTACTCACTTTATTGTAGCCTAAGTGGTCATAAGACAGTTAGCACACCTAGCTCCTAACAGACGTTGGTCATCATGATCACAGGGAATGTTGATAGCATCATTTATTTTTTTTGTAACTTCTTCAATAAATACGGTAGGAGAAAAATTTGATTTATGTCGAAAGTTTATTTTCTTTACTAATGCATGTTTCTGTAGAGGTACTGGGGAGATAGTACATTTCTCTTCGACTGTCATATCAGATACAATATTATTCATGTCATCACTTATAACTAAGCCTACCGTATGCCCAGTTAAAGTAGTTGTGCAGTCGACATAATTCAATAGTCGATATGATTCTAGTAACTCACTAAATGCCAAAGCGTCAAGATTTAGTACGTCATCCATCTAAAATTTGAAGTCTCCACAGATAACTAATTCGTTTTTCTCCATGATACACCCCTGTTTCGCACTACGCTCAACTCCCCCTCTCATAAATCTACATTAAGCCTTATATGGGCAGTCAAAAATATTCACTCATGAAATTTTGCCTGGACTATTGTAATATATCGAGAACCATATGTAAAGAGCAAAAATTACAATAGTATGATATATATTTTGAAAGTAATACAAAAGGTACTCATACAGACCGAAAAAAGTCTTGATTTTAACATATTTTTCTTTGCAAACGAAGTCCTCTTAGTAAAAAAATGACTAATCTATGATTTCATATTGCATTATAAATATTTCCTTGTTACATACGCTTCCATTTGAAACTATATTAACATTTCTTATAGCCAAAGTTTACTTTATATTGAAATAAATACCAAAACTTTTCTGTTCATTTCAAACTGATACATACTAATAATTAAGTGAAGGTTCTTTCCCTTGACAATTTCCAAACTTCTTATAAAGGATAAAGTGCCTTTAATTTTCTAGAGAAAAATTTAACAGTATTTGTTCATATGTAGTTAGAAGTTAATATTAACTATTTTTCTTATTTATTTGTTCATTTATTTATTTACGTGTTTATCATGAAAGTTGCCGACGAGAGTTTTTTCGAATTGGTCGCTGCACATTATCAAGCATTAAAGCAAATGCTGAATGTAAGCGAACAAGCCGCCAAAAAAAAAAGATGATATATAGTGATATTTGGTAAATACTGTCTATTTTGCAAAGGTAACAAGGTAAAGAATGTCTCGGGTAATAGACATAGCTTGCCGAAGTTCCACTCAGATGCGTACAAAAACATTGAAGAAAAGGAAATTAAACTAAATAATGGAAATTTACCATGCAAGGAGGCCCAATTTCATGAGTGCTGGCCCAAGCAGTATTTAGTGAAACGAATACCTCAGCAGTGTTACACCATAAGAAGCATCAGACAAGAAAAGATGTATAGAGAAAGCATTTTCACATGTGTACAATTTTATAAAGTTTTTCACAAATGTCAGGCTCTAAAACTTTGTCATCTTAGAAATGTGTATAATGAGAACCTATACAACAATAACAATAAGGAAGAAACCTGTGAAATAACTATACAATCTCAGGTTGAACACTGTTCTGACATAAAGGACACACCGACATTTTGTAAATCTTTAGCATCGCTGAAACAATTATTCTCAACAATTGTTGAGAAGACAGGTGATCGCCGTAGGGCATGGGATTGGTACACATGGGAATAAAGAAGACGACAGAGAAGATTATGAAACACTTTTTCTGGCCTGGAATGCATAAGGAGGTGAGCCAGTTTTGCCGTGCATGTCACGGTTGTCATTTAATGACGCAAAATACACAATTTCTTTATATGCTATAGACCTATATAATACCTTCATCATATAGAAATTTCAAGTCATTTGATTAAAAACTATTGGATTTATTAGCAAAACTCATGATTTTTAAAAACATTTTAAGTACACTTTTCTCCACAAATATGACACAAATTGTATTGAAAATCATACCAATAAACTTCTTTCTAAATTCTGTGTGACAGATTTTCGATTTTCGTTTTTCATTTTTTAATTAATTTATTGTACAGCAATGCGTAGAATATAGAAATCCACTTATTTTGGAATTTATGGACTATGAAAAAGCCTTTGATAGTGTGCACCAGCCAATTTAATGGAGAGTCCTACATTATTATGGAATTCTTCTTAAATATGTAAATTTGATTAAGTCTGTTCATGAGCATAGCAAGTGCAAAGTTAATGTTAATGGATTCTTATCAAATTAATTTCCAGTGAACAGGCTAGTACTCCAAGGGAATGTGTTGTCACCTATGTTGTTTATCCTCCTCATGGATTTTGTAATGTGTAGAACAGTCGGAGATGGTGAAGAAGGATTGCACTGGATTGATGATAGGAATTTAGCAGACTTAGAGTTTGCTGATGATGCTGTCATTGTTAGAAGAACACTACAGGATTTGCAATGCTTACTTACCAGAATGTATGAAATATCACACAAGGTTGGGCTGGAGATAAATGGAAGAAAGACAGATGATGAGAACAGAATATGCAATGGAAGATGAAATACCATTGGAAGGAAAAAGGATTAATGAGGTAGAATCATTTAAGTATTCATGAACTACAGTATAATCTCCAATACAGGATCTTTAGAATTAGAGTTTAGTGAAAAATTGAAAAAAAAACAAATCAGACAATGGCCAGGCTAAGTAAAATTTGGAAATCAAATCTCCTGAAATTACATATAAAATCAGACAACAGTATATATCAGTTTAGTGAGAACGGTGTTACTGTCTGGACATGAGTCATGGTATAACAATGAATCAATCTCCAATAGATTCAGTAGATTTGAGAACAAACCCTTCAAAAGGATATTTGGGAGTTAAATGGCAGGACAGGATTAGAAATGAAACTATAAGAGAAATTACTCGATTGCCATATGTAGATGAGATTATGATGAGGGGTAGATGGAGATGGTTTGGGCATGCTCTTCGCACTCCCCAAGAGAGATTAGTTCACCAAACATTCAACTGGAATCCACAAGGCACTAGAAGAGCTGGAAGAATCAGGCCTACATGGCTGAGGACTATGAAGCATGAAATAAGAGATGATGAATGTGGAAATATTGAATTAAAACCTCAAGATAGAGATGACCTGCAAAATCTAACTGAGGCCCTTTGCCTCAATAGGCGTGAGAGGAGATGATGATGAAAGTAAAGTAATCACCCAGTTTTGTTTTGAGTGTAAAGTAACGAGACCTTTAGATATTCAGTGTTCATATATACTATCGTCTGTGAGTTGCATATTATTCTCAGAAGCCGGAGGTTTTCTCTTATGTATCAGATTAAGTAATATAAAGTACGTGAGCGCTGGAGCTCGGTAATTTACGTAATTCGGTAGTCATAATATATATATATATATATATATATATATATATATATATATATATATATATATATAGATAGATATCTTGTGGGACCCGACGCAGAAGATCTTCAATCAGGAAAAGATGCCAGAGGAATGGAGAAGAAGCCTAATCATTCCCAACTATAAGGGGAAGGGAGACATCCAGAAATGTGGCAACTACAGAGGCATAAAGCTGATAAGCCATGCTATGAAGATATGGAGAAGATCATTGAGAAGAGACTCAGAGATGAAACAACAATTGGTGAGGAACAATTTGGATTCATGCCTGGAAGAGGGACTGTAGAAGCAATATTTGCTTTGAGGCAGACGATAGAAAAACATCGGGAGAAACAGAGAGGATTACATATGGTCTTTATTGACATGGAGAAGGCATACGATCGAGTACCACGTCAGGAGCTCTGGAGATGTATGAGAGAAAAGGGAGTCCCTGAGAAATACGTAAGAATCACCCAAGATATGTATGAAAGTGCAGAAACAAATGTTACGAGCAGTATAGGCCTAACAGAAAGTTTCCCAGTAAATGTGGGACTACATCAGGGGTCTGCATTGAGCCCTTACCTATTTGATCTGGTCATGGATGTAGTAACACAAGGTATTAGAGATCAGTCTCCTTGGTGTATGCTTTTTGCTGATGATGTTATACAGTGTTGCACTAGGCGAGAGGTAGTAGAAGAGAAACTGGAGGAGTGGAGAAAAGAAATGGAAAATAAGGGATTGAAGATCAGCAGGAAAAAGACAGAGTATATGAGATTAAAAAATGGCGAGAATGGGGAAGTTAGTTTATAAGGAGAGAGATTGAAAAGAGTTGAAAATTTGTGGTATTTAGGATCAACAGTTACAGAGGATGGTGATCTGGGGGCAGAAATAAACCACAGAATACAAGCAGGATGGAAGAATTTGAAAAAAGTGCGAGAAGTACTATGCGACAGAAAAATAGGGGTTAAGTTGAAAGGTAAAGTACACAGGACAGTTGTGAGCCTGGCAATGATGTATGGAGCGGAGACATGGGCAATAAAGAAGACAGAAGAGAAGAAGATGGATATGGCAGAGATGAGAATGTTGAGATGGATGTGCGGGGTGATAAGAAGAGATAAGATACGGAATGAGGTAATTAGGGGTACCACAGGAGTTTGAAAACTATCAAATAAGATCCAAGAAAGTTGACTGAAGTGGTATGGTCATGTCATGAGGAGACATGAACAGTATATTGGGAGGAGAGTGATGGAAATGGAGGTACAGGGAATGAGAAGGAGAGGGAGACCAAAGCGAAGGTGGGTGGACTGTATCAAGGATGACCTTCGATCAAAGGGATTAACTGGTGATGAGGTGCGGGATAGAGGCAGATGGAGAAAGCTGACCAGAAACATCGACCCCTCATAGAAATGGGAAAAGATGTAGATAAATGAAGGTGATTACCTTAGTGGCGTCAGTGTGTTGCTACAGGAATTCTAGAAATTAAGAATGAAAAGGTGAAAATTTTTCAAAATCTTGAGATCATTAGATTATGAAGATGATGGTTGATTATATATATATATATATATATATATATATATATATATATATATATATATATATATATATATATATATATATATATATATATGTATATATATATATGTGTGTGTGTGTGTGTATTTTCATATATATATATATATATATATATATATATATATATATATATATATATATATATATATCACACACACACACACAACACATAGATATGTACGCAAACACTAGACGCACACTTGGACCTACATCACTGCAGAGATTATCAATGTCGCTTTCTGATTGAAGCGGGTGTATAATTAAAATCCCACTTGATGTTCAAAGTTAGTGCCTGTAGGGTGATGCTTAGAGCATGATCTAGTGATGCAGGTCTGAGCGTGCATTTAGTAGGTCTGTGTATATCTACATATATAAGTATATTATAAACCATTATCATCTTCATAATCTAGCCCTCTGAGGGTCCAGCATTTGGCTGTAGTAGAGGGTCTTGAGAGTTTCAATGATGGGGTGGGCAATGGCGGGGGCTTTTTCATCCACACTGGCAGATTCATCCGTATCTCTTAGGCCAGTTCTGAAAGACCAGACTAAGACTGGACCTCAATAAGCCCTCTTCTCTATTTCAGTTTTTATTTTTTTGCTCTCTCCGAATTTTGTTAATGACCACTGTTAAAACATTGACCAGGTTTTGTATATGCTTCAAAGGTAGATGCCATCACCCTCCTGCAGACCCCATTGTGTGTAGACGTAATCTGTTAAGAGTTAGCCTCCAGTGATTCTGTTTTAAGTCTAACATATTTGAAGTTGTCGGTTGGAGGGGTAACAACCCCCACTGACCAGTGTATGCACACCTAAAAAAAGGCAGCCCCTCTATAACAGAGGATTGATCCCTGCAGAAACCTCTTCTCCTATTGAACCACATGGGATAGGAGGATTGACATCCTCTGATAAGAGGTGGATAACTCGGCCTACTCCTTTACAAACCAACCCCTCTGATGATGACCTGGAAAATACCAACACGGACCTCAGTATTAACAACTCCTACTTGGGTTCTAATATTGTGACATTACAACCCTAGTATGTGGAGGGCAGCCAAAAATTCTTCCTCAGGGAAATGGAAGTCTCTTGATAGAGACATTATCCCACATACAAAGAGAAAGATTGAATGCACTTTCAACTTTGGATTGTCATAATGTCAAATGCTTTTCTTACCCCATTTTAACCAGAGTAAGGGTGTGATATATGCTTCATAGTTACTAGAGATAGATGACAAAATATTTTGAATGAGAGAGTTGGAGAACGTGTTCCTCTTGCTACTTTAGTTTTAACTTTTGATCAATGTAGGTTACCTAATTTTATTAAAAATGGTTGGCTATCTTTAAAGCTAAAACCATACATCCCTTCACCATTACGATTTTATCATTGTCAAATGTATGGCCATTTAAGCCAAAAGTTCAAGGAAATACTAAATAATAATCCAGCTGTGTGTGCTAACTGTAGAAAAAATAGTCATGAAGAATGCACAGAAAATTCAAGTTTGTATTCACCTTGGGGAAGCACACCCAGCTACATCTAAAAGCTGTGTTAAGTTTATTTTTGAAAAAGAAATTTAGGCCAGTGGGACCGTGAAAAGTGTTATTTTTAAAGAGGCTCGCAAAAGAACTCGTGAAAAGCAGATAAGGATAGGGCAACCCTTTTTCATTGGTTCTGAAGAAAAATTTGCCGAAACACACTATGATGAAAATAGTATCCTCACTTTCAACATACAGAAAGATATGAAAGTTGTTAAACAAGATGAAAGTCCCATTGCAAATTTATATCCAGAACGTGTAGAAAAATCAAAACAGATACGCAAAGAACAGATAGATATTACAAAACCATCAATCCCCCTTCTCAAAGATAATACAAACCTCTCTCAGGCTGTGTTCCTGCCTGATTTGATGGAGGTTCCACTTGAAACAAATTTACCCGGTGCACCTGTAGTGAGGAAGGGGCAAAAACCTGGTAGCTCACCACCTTTTAATTGAAAAATATAGAGAGACCTCTATCTCTCTCGCCCCCTTCTATAAGATACTTTAAAGTTATGACTTCAAATAAATATGATGTCTTGTCTGCTGATGTTCCATTCAACCGGAAGAGAACTTAAGTATATCACACATTGAAATCGAGCTCCACCATCCCCCTCAACAATTAGATCAAAAGGACAAAAAGAAAACGACAAACACAAAACCCAATATATCTAGACCGGCTGTAGAGAAACCGCCAGGAAATAGTGTTGGATCAAAGATTGCTAATGGGAAGACTTCATCCAAAGTGTCTTCCGAAATATAAACCATAGTTTTTTTTTTATATACATTTTGTTATGGAATTTTCAGCGTTTAAGTGGCAAATATCTGAAAAACGTAAGCTCCTCATTCATGAGCACTACCCTATAATTGAATGTCTACATGAAAGCAAATTTACCCCAAACCAAACCACCAGTGTTGAAGTTGAATGATCATTATGTGAACAAAGCAATTGAGGTTGGCAGTGCCTTGGCTGATCATTTTTACTCTGATTATGGAAGTTTAAACCAGCTCCTTGTCCCCAGTATAGAAAGACTGAAGAACAGAAAATGCTAAATTTTGCTACAGAAAAGGAGGAATCTTACAATGTTCCTTTTACCAGAAGAGAACTTGATTCTGCGCTTGTTATTTGCAATGATGCAGCCTGTGGACCCAATGGAATTCCATATGCAATTATTAGACATGTACATTACTTACAAATACTAAGTTATTTGTTTTAAGCATTGTTAACAGAATATTGCATGATCATAGTTATCCAAGTATTTTGGAACTAGCCATTATTTTAGCCTTTGTAAAACTCGGTAAGAATAAATTTTTAGCAGTGAACTATTGACCTATTGTATTGGCTTCTTGTTTATGTAAGATCATGGAGAAGATGATTAATGCAAGACTGGTGTGGGAACTGGAGAAGAAAGGTATTTTATCACCTATCCAGAGTGGATTTAGAATAATGTACTCAATGATGGATGTGTTGATACATCTTGAGTTCTCTATTTGTAAAACCTTTGCTTCCAAAAAGGACCATGCAACAGTCTTTTTTTTTTTTTTTTTACCTTGAAAAGGCATATGATACCCCATGGAGATATGGTATACTTGAAACCATTCATAATTTGGGATCAAGATGAAAGCTACCATTCAATCATTTGTTTCTCCTAGATTTTTTTTAACGGTGTATGAAACTCTTTTAGAGAGGAAATGTCAGAAAGAAGGCGTTCCCAGGGTAGTGTGCTGAGTGTAACCTTATTTGCATAAGCCATTAATGGGATAGCCTTGGTCATTCCCCAAGATATTTTCTCAACAGTATTTGTAGATGATCTCTCCATATCATTTTTAGAGCTAGAATGGCAGTGTTTGTGAGAAAACTACAACTATCAATTGACAAAATTATTTACTGGGCTGATATGGATGGATTTAAGCTTTCCATAAGCAAAACTGTTGTCAATTTCTGTCGTATTCGGGGAGTACATCCAGACCCAGATATGTTCATTAAAGGTCAACGGATCCCATGTGTAAGTGAAGCTAGATTTTTAGGATTAATGTTTGATTGCAGGATGACACTTACTCCCCTCTTGAAACCGTTAAAAGAAAAATGTCTTGAAGCTCTGAATCTTTTAAAAGTTTTGTCCCATGCATCATGGGGCCAGACCGCAAAACTCATTTAAAGTTATACAAGTCTCTAATTTTTTTCAAAAATTAGCAATGGGTGTGAAATATACTCCTCAGCCCGCGTAAGCCGATTAAAGATTTTAGATTCTATACACCATACTGGTGTCAGATTGGTCACAGGAGCCTTTAGAACCTTGCCTATTCCCACGCCTCCTTATTGACACTGGAAAATTACCTTTGGACCTTTACTGAAAGTCTTCTATTGTTCGGTATTGGTTTAGATTGCAAAGACTTTCTAATTCTTCAGCATATCAGACTGCAAAATTGCAAGGTATTATAGATGCATTGAATTACACCCAAGATCTCCTCAACCTTATGGTTTTCTGGTAAACCAATTGATGCACATTCTTGATATAGCTAGAAGTAAGGTGCTTCCATTTAAGATATTGTCAACCCCTCCATGGAAATTACCAAAGATGTCTTTCTGTAAATCTTTTATTGGTATTAAAAAGAATATGACTGGCTTAGTAGCCAGGTGTCTTTTTATGAAATATTTTGCTGAACATAGAGAATCAACTTTTGTATATACTGATGGCTCCAAATTTGATGCTGACGTTGGATTTGGAGTATATTGTAATACTTTTAATTGTAGAGGTGCACTTCCTCAAACATCTTCTATATTAACTGGCGTACTACCCGCTATTGAAAAAAATATAGTTAAAAGAGGAGGACAACTTTACCATTTATAGTGATTATTATTATTATTATTATTATTATTATTATTATTATTATTAGTTAAGCTATAAACCTAGTTAGAAAATCATGATGCTATAAGCCAGAGTGCTAAAACAGGGAAAAATAGCCCAGTGAGTAAAGGAAATAAGGAAATAAATAAACGATATAAGAAGTAATAAACAATTCAAATGAAATATTTTAAAAATGCTAGCAACATTAAGACAGATATTTTTTATATAAACTATAAAAATACTTGTCAGCCTGTTCAACATAAAAAACATTTGTTGCAAGTTTGAACTTTTGAAGTTTTACTGATTCAACTGCTCGATTGGGAAGATAATTCCATAATTTGGTCACAGCTGGAATAAAACTTCTTGAATACTGTGCAGTATTGAGCCTCATGATGGAGAAGGGCTGACTATTAGAATTAACTGCATGCTTAGTATTACGAACAAGATATATATATATATATATATATATATATATATATATATATATATATATATTTATATACATATATATATATATATATATATATATATATATATATATATATATATATATATATATATATACATATATATATATATATATATATATATATATATATATATATACATATATATATAATATATATATATATATATATATATATATATATATATATATATATATATATATATATATATATATATATATATATATATATATATATATATATATATACATATATATCATCATCATCATCATCTCTGCCTACGCCTATTCTCGCAAAGGGCCTTGATTAGATTTCACCAGTCATGACTGATAGTCCGTGGGCTGAGAGGGCTCACCTTGCACCCCCCCCCCCCCTTAAAATTGACAAAAGTGCATTTAGGTTGTAGCATTTGATCCATATTTTCATTTTTTTAATGTTCCCATTGAAAAAATAGGGACTCACTACCATTCCTCGGCCACTTTATTTGATGATATCATCGAATTTTGCAGCTGCCAATTTTGGGGTAGGGGAAACCTAATTAGACATAACTCCGGACTGAATGGTCAGAGAAAGATAAATGACATATCATAATGTTTCCTTTTGGGCCTCTCTAACAGATAAAATAGACAATTTGCAATTATTTTTAATAATTAGGTCACCAGAGGTCAAAAGGTCACCAAATTCGGGGTCAAGTGAAAATTTTAGGCACCTCCATAAATGTAACCCCAGGACCAGCCAGACCAATATCTGATGACTTTTTCTGCCTTATTTTCATCTCTAGAGACCTCAAAAAATAGATTGATACCCATTAAGTGTACTTATTGGCCAAATCATAGTAATGAGATGTTATGTAAAAAAGTCAATTTTCCAATTTGTGGTTTTTTTTTTCCTCAAAATCGTAAAAACTGATAAAGCTCATAACTCTTCTTATAGAGGGGCTACAGAAATTATTTTGGTGTGTTTTCCTAGATTTTGGGGGTCAGAGAATCCAAAATAAGCATTCTCAACAATGTCAACTCATTACCTCATGCTGGAATTCAAGATGGCCGCCACTCTGGACGCCGTAATTTTGAATTGGCTATAACTCCTCCATGAATGCAGCAAGAGAGATAATATTCGTGTCCTCATCCAGGTTCTTGAGATCACAGCATCCAATAAAGGCAGTCTCAACAAGTCTGTCATTAAATTTGGGGAAAGTCACCTAAATCAACAACAGAAATGCTTTATTTGATGGTTACGACAATCATGAATGAAATACAATAAACCTGTACATGAATGTACAATATACTCATATGATGCAAGACCTCATTGGAAAAATTCACACTGTGTTGCTTTGGACTACAGAAAAAAGTCAACCTATGCAAGGTATGAAGTTTGATAGTCTACTTGGGTACCTTTGGGTCCACTTTTAATTAATGGAAAGGCAATTATTGGAAATATCTTGTGATACAAGGGAGGTCCTTGGTCCTTCGACCCTGAAATCTACCATCTTGTTACTTGAAACTTTCTTAGTCCAAGTCGGACCCACTACCATCACTTTCATAGTCATCATCAAAATTTCCATCACTTCCATTGTTTTCATCAAGGCTTTCATCATCAGACGTCTCAAGTATATCAGCCATACCTGTAGGAAGTGCAGTTCCCTTGAACCAACAGGGTTCTAGATTTCCATCATTCATTATCCAACCATGATCCACAGCTGGATGAGAGACCTCAGGTTTGGGATAATGGGCATGTTTCCATATCGCAACCTGATAGTTCACCTCCTGATTTGCTCATTTAAACACTCTAGGTGGCTGAAGAGATGAAAGATCAACATTCTTCTTTGAATCCAGCGACTGCCCACTGCACTTTAACTCGAGCATTTGGTATCGAAGCTGGTCAACCTCCTTTGTCTTAGTTTTGTCAGAATACATGGTACAGGTGATGTCCTCAAGAGCAAGGAATATTTCATCGGTTACCTCCCATGACTCCCCCAGGCAACTGAAGACTTCTTGGTACATTGTGCATTTCTATAGAATTCACAGCGGTTTTAACTTGACAATATCTTTAAAGGAACTGGTCATATCGCATCTACTGAATGCATGCAGACCAAGGAAAGCAGACCAAGAAGAGACTTCAGTAAGTTGGTGTGAACCCTTTCGATAGTTCTGTGACATCTGTGAATCGCCTTCTGTTCCCAGTGCCAGTATCAAAAAGGAATTGCACGCCTAAGTTTGGAGGATAATACAGAAGTATGAAGAATATGTCACTGTCTGGACTTCAAACCCGAACAAATTTATATCCTTCATCCTTGGCATAGGTTGAATAGAGAATGACACGTGAATCAGTCTCTTCCTGGGTTGAGTCAAGAGATTCAATTTGAAATGCAGTGATCCTCTCCTTGTCTGCCTTTAGTTCGTACGCCTTGCCTTTACAAACTAAGATAAGCTTCTTCTTCTTTACCTTCGGTATATTCTCCTCCGTGCACCAAACCCTCAAGAGTAATTCAATGAGCTGACCTTTATTGTCGTCATTACTCAAGAACTCTTTCCAGTTATCTGGTCGCCTTGTGTTTTCTTCACTAACCAAACGTTTTTCTCCTGAGCCAAAATTTTTTCTCTCCGGGATTTTATTGAATTGGGCATGTATGTGTCAGTGCTGAAAATCACACTGGATTTCCCAGATGTAGAGACGGACAAGATGTTTTGACATATCTGTTTGAATGTTTTTGGCATTTCCTTCATTGAGTGAAACACGGCACTTCCATCTTCTACATTCATGGTATCTTTGTCAGGAGGAATAGCGGAATCATTTGTGTCTTTCACTAAGTGGTGGAATGCCTTGCTCTTGTCTGTGTTCAGAAGATACCCATCTGGTGTCTCAAGTGATGATGGCACAGGCATGAGTGGGTATCGTAGAAGTTCTTAAACATCCAATTTGTGGTTTTGAGACTTGACCAACAACTTGAAGGCGATATTCCCCTGCTGTTTGTACTCCACTGTTTTGTTACTTGATATTTTCACAAGTGCTTTCTTGCCAATGTAAGCGAAAGTCTTCAGCCTCTGTTTGGCCAATGGAGCAAAGAAGTCATCATTCTTCTTCAGTCTCTCTGTTATGAATGCATTCTTCTGGCGGCTTTCTCCCTCTTCTGGATCTGTGATGAACGGGTATCACGATGCTAGCTGTCTCTGCTGCTTTCGCCCCCCATATTCACCATCTGTAGCATCACCTCTAGGTACCTTGGATACTTGTAGGAAGTGCAGTTCCCTTGAACCAACAGGGTTCTAGATTTCCATCCTTCATTATCCAACCATGATCCAAAGCTGGATGAGGGACATCAGGTTTGGGATAATAGGCACGTTTCTATATCGCAACCTGATAGTTCACCTCCTGATGTGCTCATTTAAACACTCTCAGTTTACATGCCCAATTCAATAAAATCCCTGGAGAGATCAAATATTGGCTCAAGAAAAAAACATTTGGTTAGTGGAGAAAACACAAGGCGACCAGATAACTGGAAAGAGATCTTGAGTAATGAATACAATAAAACTCAGCTCATTGAATTACTCTTGATGGTTTGGTGCACGGAGGAGAATATACCGAAGGTAGAGAAGAAGAAGCTTATCTTAGTTTGTAAGGGCAAGGCGTACGAACTCAAGGCAGAAAATGAGAAGATCACTGCATTTCAAATTAAATCTCTTGACTCAACCCAGGAAGAGACTGATTCACGTGTCATTCTCTATTCAACCTATGCCAAGGATGAAGGATATAAATTTGTTCGGGTTCGAAGTCCAGACAGTGACATATTCTTCATACTTCTGTATTATGCTCCAAACTTAGGCGTGCAACTCCTTTTCGATACTGGCACTGGGAACAGAAGGCGATTCACAGATGTCACAGAACTAT
>NC_090732.1:96619095-96629095 GCF_036898095.1 Palaemon carinicauda | reverse complement strand
AGGGACAAAAGCCAAGATTACATACGAGAAAGGGCATCAGGAATGCGGTTCTCCGATCCCTTAATATGTTTTATAACCAGAGTGAATTCCTGCAACTGCAAAGCCCATCTCAAAATTCTCTGATTGGACCCTTTCATCCTTTCTATGAACACTAGAGGATTGTGGTCAGTCCAAATCTCTATCGGGAAGGAGAAATTGGTCACATAGGGTTTAAAATGTAACAAAGTACGAACCAAGGCCAAGGCCTCCTTCTCGATAGTTGAATACCGCCTCTCTGCTGCCAATAGTTTACGGCTAAAGTAAGACACGGGAAGTACCTCTCCAGCCCCATTTCTCTGAAAGAGAACACCTCCAATGCCCACATCACTAGCATCCACCGCGATAATGAAAGGTTTCTGAAAATCAGGGGATATTAATATTGGGTTTGATATCAGCACCAGCTTGAGTTTAATGAAAGACTCCTCACATTGAGGAGACCACGCAAATTTCTGTCCTTTCTCCAATAACTTAGTAAGCGGCTGAGCAATGTCCGAGAAGTTTCGCACAAACCTTCTATAATAACCCGTCATTCCAAGGACTCTCCGAACTTCCCTGAGATTACTCGGCCTCTTCAAATTTAAAATGGCATCGAGATTGGCTTGTTTAGGGGCTACCTGACCCAAACCAACCTCATGACCCAAATAGCACACTTTGGCTTTACCAAATTCACACTTACCCAAGTTCACAACAAGACTGGCATCCCTCAAAGCTTCAAACACTTTTCTCAATCTTACTATATGAGTTTGCCAATCATTGCTGTGAACAACTAAATCATCAATATAAATCTCAGTGCCTTTCAACCCACAAATGACTCTGTTCATAAGCCTCTGAAAGGTGCATGCAGCATTTTTCATCCCAAAGGGCATCACTTTACATTCGTAAAGCCCAAAGGGAGTTACAAATGCGGAAATTTCCCGGGCTCGATCAGACAGGGGCACTTGCCAATACCCTTTCAGCAAATCCAACTTGGTTATGAATTTTGCAGACCCTATCTGATCGAGACAGTCGTCAATGCGAGGCAAAGGAAAAGAGTCATTTTTGGTACTGGCATTAACTTTACGGTAATCCCCACACATTCTGTACTTTCCATCAGACTTTTTAACTAAAACTATCGGAGAGCTCCAAGGACTTATCGAAGGTTGGATGAGGTCGTGTTTCAGCATATACTTTATTTCCTCCTCGACTATGTCCCTTTTCACTGGATTTAGTCGATAAGGACTCTGCTTTACGGGAGAAGCACTGCCCACATCCACATCATGCTGAAGCAACCTCGTCCTACCTGGCGAACTAAGAAATATTTCTGGAAAAGAACAGATTAAATTAATAATGTCCCTTTTCTGGGTAACTTCCAGATGGTCCAGCTCTCTTTTCAAAACCTCTAGATTTTGAACGTTATTAAAGAGAGCATCAGAAGATACCTGACCAACCAAGTCCTCAAAGTTATCCTCTGGAGACTCTACTTCTACAGACACAGGTTCACACACTATAGCTAAAGGATCCCTACCACCTGAAATATAAGATTTTAATCTATTAATATGAAAGACCCGGCACTTTCGTTTGGTCCCGGGGGCTTCAATTTCATAATTCACTTCAGACAATTTTCTCAAAACCTTCCAGGGCCCCTTATACCTTGGCTCAAGGGAATTGTCTGAGTCTGTACTCAACACCAATACCAATTCCCCAGGCTCAAACGATCGCACCTTGGTTTTCTTATAAAAATTTGATTTCATGATTACTTGGGAGGAAGCCAAATTTTTTCTTGCAAATTTCCACGCAATGGCTAACTTTTTCCGTAAATTCTCTACAAATTTCATCACATTAAGTTCCTTTTTCTGCCCAGATGATAAAAATTCATGAAAAATTTCCAACGGACCACGTACTTTGTGCCCATAGATCAGCTCAAAGGGAGCTACACCTGTAGATGCATTTGGATGGTTCCTTATGGCAAAGAGAGCAAAGGGAAGTCCTTTTTCCCAATCCTCTCCTTGTTCATAGCAGTATTTTTTCAAAACTGATTTAAGTGTCTGGTGGAATCTTTCCACCACCCCCTGACTCTCTGGGTGGTAAGGTACGCTGGTAGTGCACTGAATGGCCAGTTCAGCACACTTACCCCTAAATACCTTACTCGTAAAATTCGTCCCACAGTCGGTCTGAATTTTACGAGGAAGTCCATATCGGGAGAAAAATTCAACAAGCTTCTCAAATACTGCATTGGAAGTTATCTTTTTCATTGGGAATGCTTCAGGAAATTTAGAAGCTCGGTCCATGATGGTCAGGAGATGAGTAAACCCAGTCTTTGTTCTGGGCAAAGGCCCCACCACATCTATAACCAATTCCACAAAAGGTTCCCCAATTGCAGGAATAGGATTTAGAGGGGCTTTAGGGATCACTTGATTGGGCTTTCCCATCACCTGACAAACCTCACAATTACTAACAAATCGTTTCACTGATGATTTCAACCCGGGCCACCAAAAACATTTCGCTAATCTTTTGAAAGTCTTAAATACTCCAAAGTGACCAGAAAAAGAATCATCATGTGACAACTTCAAAACAGACTCCCTAAATTGTGAGGGAACCACAATTTGTTCCACTCGAGAAGTTTTGTTCAGATCATGTGTAGATGGACGACTAATTCGATATAACAAACCTTTCATTACACAAAACCTCGGTTTAGTTAAATCGGCTGTGTCACCCAACTCAAAATCAAACTCTTGTTTCTGAGCCTCAATAAACGTTAAACGGTCCCAATCAAGTTGCAAAATATTACTAGTACTACTAGGACTACCTACTGGCCCGGGCCTTTCTAACTCTACTTCTAAACTACTTAAATCTAAGTCATCATCATTTATCAAATCAGCTGCCTTAGCGGAGGCCCGAGTCACCACCGTCACAGGACAAGCATTCACAGTCACAATAGGGAATAATTCCAGACCCCTATGGTCTACCATGTCATTTCCTAAAATACCATCTATATTTGGAATAGGGAGTTTCTCCACCACAGCCAACTCTGTTACCTCATTATACCCAGGGAATGATAATTCAACTTCCACCAATGGAGCTGAAACCACAGTATTCGGGAAACCTCCCAGAATCACGTAATTCCCTGAATATTCAACTAAACCATTTAAAGATTCCCTTAATACTAAATAACGAGCTGACCCTGTGTCTCGCAAAAATTTTACCTTTAGAATTCCTGAATTCGTAACCAGTCTACCAGGCCATATATATTTATCATAGAGTCATGAAGGTCTATTACCAGTTGGTTTTACATTGCTGTCATCACCACTATTTACATTGCTACCTTCCGTTACCGGTGGATTCTCAACCTTGGGGGTGTTAGGAATGGTCTTATTTGTTATTACAGATATAGGATTGTCAATATTGTTATTATTTCTCTCCAGATACCTCCTCCTGGCATTACACTGAGCTTGATAATGTCCAGGCTTATTGCACCAAAAACAGGTCCCATTACCTTTGCTCACATTACCAGACACTACCCTGTTTTTGGAGAAGAATCTAGAGGGCTCTCCATTTGAAATATTTCCCTGAGTCTTTTCATTCTTATAATAGGTTGGAACACCTGAATGCTTTACCCTGTTGTTAGCTACATTATTAGATTTATTATTACCATCATTTGGCTTGGCAGACTGGAAATCTAGACCCTGAGACCCAAAATTGCCGGACCCTGCTCGATGGGTTAAAATAAATTCATCGGCAATCTGAGCCGCTTTACTTAGGTTAGCTGCTTTCACCTCTTCCAAGTATATCCTCAGTTCTTTACTACAATATTTCTTAAATTCTTCCAATAACATTAATTCCCTCAAGGAGGAGAAAGAGACTACCTGACGACTCTTCAGCCAATTATCAAACTGCTCCTCCTTGAGCCTAGCAAACTCAACATATGAAATGGAAGCATGCTTGCTAAAATTTCTAAATTTTAGACGATAGGCCTCAGGGACAAGATCATAAGCCTTGAGGACCAACGCCTTTACTTTACCATAATCACGGGCTACGCCCTCCTCCAAAGAATTATAAACCCTGATTGCCTTGCCCACCAGCCTACACTGAATTAAGACTGTCCACATCTCGGCGGGCCAAGACAACCTGGTAGCTACCCGTTCAAATGCTTTAAAAAATTCCGGCACATCTTTTTCGTCAAATACAGGGACTAACTTCAAAGCTGCCCCTATATTAAATTTATCGACATATGGACCACAAGGAGTACTCAATTTATTAGGAACATTTTGTAATTTAGCCAACTCCAAATTTACTTTAGCCATCTCTAGTTCATGTCTCCGCACCTTCTCGTTCTCCTCAAACTCAAGTTTCACTAACTCTATCCTCTTGCAAATTAATCTATATTCATAGTCCTCTTGGGACAACACAGGCTGCACTGGAACTACATTCTCTGGGACAGATTTTTCTACAACAAATGGGTTTGTAGACACGTTACCTTTATCTTGCAATTTAGCATTTCCTTCAAAAATAGTTCCAGTACGAGGGGGGTCCTCAAACAAAGAAAGGCCTGGATTCACACTCACATCATCAATCACACTATCCTCGCGCTCCGAACCACTATCATCAACACTGTCAAAATCTCTAGCTAAATTCTCTCCTTCAGCCATACCCTGAGCTACCTTACTCTCTACAGCTAACAACAACTGGGCCTTAGTGTTCGCAGCCCTAAGTGGGACACCTAACCAGCGAGCACAACTCACCAAACACTCTTTACTTAATACAGGAAGATGCCTAAGACAATCTGCTGATCCTAAAAATTCTGCGGGATCAAAAACATATTCACCCATGATTTCAAAAATAAAGGGGGAGTAAGGCAACACACTAAACAATAACAAATATTGGTAAATTCACTGAGCACCGATCCGCCAACCAAACCACCGAGTACACCCGAGTGCAATCCTGGCAAGGTCGCCAACTGTTACAACCTACCCGGTTGTAATGCAGGTTCTTAAATTCTCATGGATTGCAGTCGGTAAAAATACGTCAGTGATAAGGAAAGACGGAAACAAAGACCCAAGAAAACTTAAAAATATTTATTATAAACAAGAACAATAACTTAAATCAACCTTGTGAGATTAAATACACTTACACATATTCAAGACAACAAATAATGGTTCTCGGGAACTCACAAGAAAATAACCTAAAGCTACTACACTAAGCCCTAAACATGAGAAAATTCCAAGAGAGAAAACACTTAATAATAACGAGGTGGATCCAAAATACAGCTAGCCAAAGTCAATAACCTAATAATAAAAAGGAAGAAGGAAGTAGGAGATGAAAACAACGAAAACCTTAATATTCCTACCTATCTTATAAAACTAAACAATACAGAATTAAACAGTTACACAACATAGCAATAGAACTCGTATATATAGAATTAGACAATTAATAATATATATAACTTCACCTCAAGTGAAGTACAGAAGGGGAGTTGAATACAGGGCCGTACTTAATCCATCAAGCCGCTATACTGAAGGGTAAAACTGTACGCCAGGCATTGAAGGGCAATCCACTTCCCTATAAAAGAGGAACGATAATTTGTCTTACCTGGCGTCAGCCTCCCTACTTATCACCTCACGAGCCAGTTTGCTCTCACACTCGTACACAGCTGGACTGGAGGAATACGGCCAGTAAAATCAAGGTTCAGTGTCGGGAAACAGCGTCGACACAATTCCCGTACAAATCCTCCGACGGGAACAAGTAGCAGAAAACTATCGTCGCAGATGACAGAGCATCTGCTAAACACTCATCAGAAGTGCGAAGGTAATTGCCAAAGTCGTCCTCCAAGACACCATGAATGCTGAGACGGGAAATAGTGTCGGTGAGAGCTTGTCAAGGCCCGAACTGCCTTCACTGGTCGACCATGTCCACTCATCACCTTCCCAACACTCACAGCAAAAAAAAAAAACAATCGTTAAAACGATAGTCCACTAATGCACGAAAGAGGAGGAGGAGGCGCAAAAACACTATTCAACAATCGGAGAGCCACTTACATTAACACTATAGTAAACAAACAACAAAAATACTTTAACTTAAAAAGAAAAACAAGGCTGATTTAAATAAAATAAAGAAATAATTTTACGTTAACCTAATAATCCCCATATATATATATATATATATATATATATATATATATATATATATATATATATATATATATGTATATATGTATACATACACACAGTATATGTCCTAATTCATGTATATAGTCGTGCGTTGTACGTCAAGGTAAATGAACTCTATATTCATGAGTATTCCTTAAAAACCTATATCTCAGCATGTTATTGTACAAGATTGCATTTTGGTAGCAAACGCGCTCGAGTTGACAAGTCTCTCACCTGAGAGGGTAGTTGTGTCCGGTGTACTTACGAACAAATCTTTTGTAGTAAATGAAGAAAACCCTTATTCCGATGTCTCATTATCCGTCTACATGGGTCATATTGGTGTCAGGTGTGAAAATACGTCTGTTTGTGTATGCTGTGAGTGAAGTTGTTCCTGGAGCCGTTGAAATAAAAGTTCAAGATGCCTAGATACACAAGGACTAACATAGCAGACGCTGCTGCTACAGGAGATAAGAACAAAGGAGCAGTGGGATATAGCATTCCCGATGAAGAATATAGACAGGAAAATGGAACGTGAGAATTGGAAAATAAGTTATAAAACTCAGAACAGTTAATGAACAGATTCTTGGTTGAACGAGAAGAGGCGCAGCGCGCAACCACAGCATATCCGACATACATAAATGAAGTCCAAACGCACACAAGTGAAAGTACACGTGCACAGCCGAGTGAAGATACGCAAATCGTAGTTCGAAAGTTGCCAGAACTCCAGGCAAGTGTTAGGCCTTTTGATGATCAACGGCCTAACAAAGGTTTCAATCGATTGAAGTTTTTTTGAGAGACTTTGAAGTAGCTATATATGGATAGTCAGAAAGAGAAAAAGCTATTCAAGTAATTAGATTGCTGAAAGATGCTCCTGCAATGGAGGTAATATGTTGGCCTCAAGACAGTTTAAGAAGTTATACTAAAATAAAACGACGTTTGATCGAGGAGTATGCCTTGCCTGATGCGAGAAAGGGACACATAAAAGAAGATTACAAACCCAAAATATGGGAAGGTGAATCCGTTCTTAGTTTTGCAACTTGCATTTTTCGGGATTGCGATTCGTTTGCTACCCAGAGTGCCATTCTCCTAGAAGGTGATAAAAAATCAATTGCCCATAAACATATTCGCAGATTAGTAAACCCATATTTATGTGGTTATTTGTTTGATGACAATCGCTCATTAGCAGACGTAATGAGTACGATGTAAAACATTTTAGACAGTCTGCCAGAAGAAAAAAGGACTGGCAATAATGGGCCCGATTCCGAGAAGTTGGCAGCCATGAGAGGCAGTCAACCCCCGAATGGGATAGAGGAGAGTGCAGAGTTAGCAAAGTTTCAGATGCTGGCAGTGTGGGGGAAAGGGGCACCGATGAGTGGAGTGCCCCACCCAAGGATCCCCCTGCTGTTACACTTGTCAGGCTTACGGTCATCAATCTTGTGCGTGTGCTCAGCAAAAAATGTCGAGGGCGGGCGGGCTGTGGCACACGCACACCACCCCCCCGCCCAACATCCGAGGAAAAGCAAACAGAGGAAGGGGGAGACCAGAGCCTTCGATGCTCCCCCCCCCATGACATCACAAGCAGTAGCCGAGGAAGAGGTGACGTCAGATGTGACAGAGCAGGCACTGGGACTTCCATCGGTACCCCCGACCTCAACCCCGCAGCACTAGGGTGCAGCGGTATTGCAGCTGAGGTCATTGGCCCATGCCCCATATCTCGTAATGGCCGTCTAGGGATGTTAGCAGTTAGGATTGACGTGCCAGATAAATCCATTCGAGTGCTGATTGACACAGGAGCCAGCGTTTCACTGATTGAAAAATAATTCTCCTCAAGCCCACTAAAATCAACGACATCCATCATTCTTGATACGTCAGGAGGAAATAAACTACACATAAACCATACAACAATCGTCAACTTTAAGGTGGGGTCTGTGAAGTTTACACATGATTTTTTTGTCTTGCCCACCTTGGCAATTCCAGGAATCGAGGCTATTTTAGGAATTGATTTTATCTCTAATAATCAAATATGCATTTTTGTGGGAAAAGATGCAATAACAGTAAAATCAGGCGGGTATATTTTGCCGATAGAGAGTCATGAGGGGGTAAGTGCGTGTGCCAGCTCGGAGAGACATTTAAGTAATGTAACATCTGTACCTGAGAGAGGAGAAGTGTTTTTTCCCCAGACACTTACGAGCATATCAGTGACCCTGTGTTGCCCTCTTGCAAAAGGAACCAAGGTCGTTGTTAAACCCCATGACAGTTGGGCCCATATGATATTAGAGGGCTTGGCGGAAATAAAAGAAAACAGAGCTGATATAACGATAGTTAATTTGTCAAATAAAAGAGTTGTATTAGGAAGTGATTCTGTGTGTGAATTAGAGTTATGTGAAATTGCTTATAATGGGATGTTGGAAGCCACAACTCCAGCCCGCAGAGACAAACGCACTTAGAATTTGATTATGCAAGCATGAAAACTATGTCCGTCAGAATATCAGCCTGTAGTTGGTGACATTGTCAATAATTATTCCGATGTAATTGCAATTGGAGATTAGCCACCTGGGAGGATGGATCGATTTCTCTTTAGCATTGAAACTGGGCAGGCGGAGCCGATCAGGTCAAGGCCTTATAAGGTACCCATTAATTTCCAGGGAGAGATAGAAAGGGAAATTAATAAATTAAGGGAATAAGGGATAATCGAGGAGAGCGAATTTCCCTGGGCTTCTCCAATTGTAGCTGTTAGGAAAATTGATGGCTCGGTAAGATTGTGTGTTGATTATAGGAAGTTGAATGGAGTCACTAAGGATAATGCATTTCCATTGCCCTCGATCGAAGAATTACTTGTGAAGGTACGGGATAGCAAATATTTTACTACTGTTGATTTAAAATCTGGATACTATCAAATTATTATTATTATTAATTATTAAGCATGGCGTGCCAATGAGGGGTGGGTGGTCATCAGCCACTAAGTAACGTAAAATTCGAACTACTTCCCTAATATGCGATTCCACTAAGCCATTTGCTGAAGGCCTATATGCGGTCACTGAAAAGTGTTCAATTTTCATCAAGTCCGTGACCGATTTCACCACATTATTTATAAACTCGAGACCATTATCACTTATCAAAATTTTTGGGTATCCAAACCTAGTACTGAAAGAGCACAGAACCTGGGCCAATAAATTCGCCGATTTATCCAACATTGCGTAAGTATGAGTGTACCGAGTAAATGCATCCACAAATACACATATATACTTATGTTGTGTTAAACCGGTAGGAAGTGGTCCTACCACATCCATATGCACTCTATAAAATTCAATAGGAATCACAGACCACTTTCTGGCTTCTGGTACAGTGTTTTTATGTTCTTTGAAACAGTTACAAGCATGACAACCTTTTATATAATTCTCTATAAATTTTTTCATTCCTAACCAAAAGAAGGATTCACATGCTCTCCTTAATGATCTATCAATTCCTAAATGCCCTGCATACGGACTTGCATGTACAATGTGGATGGCTCGATTAATTAAAGAGGGAGGAAGAACTACCCGTGCACAAAAATCCCCTCTCCTCTTCTCGTAAGCACAATATAAGATATTTTCAATAAAAAAATTCTCACGAGGCACATTCAGAAATAACGGATAACTCTCTGATTCCCCTTTAATCACTGCTCGCACTCTTTTCATCCATTCCTCTTTTTTTCTGTCCCTTTCGGACTTCTTTATGTCCCAACCTCCAAAGTCAATCAAACCTGCATTATCAGGGCATTACTTCTGGACATCCCTGGTCATGTCCTGGGCCACCCACATATATTCACCGCTCATCTCTCTCTCTCTCTCTCTCTCTCT
>NC_090732.1:96604095-96614095 GCF_036898095.1 Palaemon carinicauda | reverse complement strand
TGGGTGATAGGAGGATAGATGTGAGAGAGGCAAGAGAGCGTGCTAGAAATAGGAATGAATGGCGAGCGATTGTGACGCAGTTCCAGTAGGCCCTGCTGCTTCCTCCGGGGCCTTAGATGACCGCGGAGGTAGCAGCAGTAGGGGAGTCAGCATTATGAAGCTTCATCTGTGGTGGAAATGTGGGAGGTTGGGCTGTGGCACCCTAGCAGTACCAGCTGAACTCGGTTGAGTCCCTGATTAGGCTGAAGGAACATAGAGAGTAGAGGTCCCCTTTTTGTTTTGTTTCATTGTTGGTGTCGGCTACCCCCCAAAATTGGGGGAAGTGCCTTGGTATATAGATAGATAGATATATACACATACATATATATATATATATATATATATATATATATATATATATATATATATATATGTACGTATATATATATATATATATATATATATATATATATATATATATATATATATATATATATATATATATATATATATATATATATATATATATATATATATATATATATATGTATATATATATTTTACTTGCCAGGTTACAACCCTATTTCTGTCCGATATATCGAAGTACAGACATGGATGGCTATACAGTATATGAAAGGTCTGGGACTCACTGACGGGTGTTAAGTAGCAGGAGCCTGCATGGTGAGGAGGAGGTATTGTAACGGGCCGAGAGAGGGTTGTGAACTCAAAGGCAGGATGCGATCAACTGAGTTGTTTATTAAGGAACACTCTCCTTTATATACAAAACCTCAAGGCAACAGGACATAACATGTTCGAGAGACAGACAATATTACAGAGCAAAACCGGAGACATGATCATTCAGGTTCTTTTTAGTGCGAGGGAAGAGCGCAGATACAAGCATAATATATACAAAATAATTATGTACAATTGTGTGACACACGGTTGGTACATGGCTCCCCCCCTAAAAATGACATACTGTACATGTTAAATAGGGCGCCCTGATCTAGAGAGGCGAACTGTAGGCGGGTCATCTGGCAGAAGATAAGCAGGTTTTAGACGATCAATGGAGACCCAGTCTTCTTTGCCCCGAATGTTTAGTAGGAATGCTTTCGGACTGCGTCGGATAACAAGAAAAGGGCCCGTGTAAGGGGGCGTTAGTGGTGGCTTGCTAGTGTCGTTGCGCAGGAAGACGTGCGTTGCAGAGTGCAAGTCCGTTGGTATGTGATGCTTCGCTGGGGGCTTGTAAGTCTGGCGGCACGGAGTAAATTTTCCCACGACGTGACGTATGCGCTGGAGATCGTCGGAGGAGGTTGTAGAAGGAAAAAATTCAGCAGGAACGACCAACGGGTCGCCATACACCATTTCAGCTGCCGAGACGTCGAGGGCGTCTTTAGGAGTGGTCCTTAGTCCCAGGAGGACCCAGGGAAGCTGAGTAAACCAGTTGCAATCCTTGCAGAGGGACATCAAAGCTGCTTTGAGGGTGCGATGAAAACGTTCAATCATTCCATTGGCAGCGGGGTTGTAGGCCGTTGTTTGATGTAGGGTGATGCCCAGGAGATTTGCTAATGACGTCCACAATTGAGAGGTGAAAGTGGTTCCCCTGTCAGAAGTAATATGCTCAGGGATACCGAATCTTGAAATCCATCCAGAGAGTAAGGCAGATGTACATGAGGCGGACGTTGCAGTTTCCATGGGAATGGCTTCAGGCCAACGAGTGGAGCGGTCGATGACGGTAAACAGGTAACGATGTCCTTGTGATGTGGGTAGGGGGCCTACAACGTCGACGTGAATGTGTGCGAAATGACGCTGAGGTTGAGGAAAGGTGCCCACTCCTGAATCCGTGTGTCGATGTACTTTGGAAGTTTGGCAAGAAGTACAGGCGTGGACCCAATCTTTAGCATCCTTAGAAATGCTGTGCCAAATGAACTTTGCCTTCAGCAGCTGTGCAGTAGAACGGCACGAGGGATGTGAAAGGCCGTGAATGAAATCAAACACCTGTCGGCGCATGGAAGCAGGAATCCAAGGTTGCGGTCTACTAGTACTGACGTCACAGAGGAGGGTGGTGTTGGAGTCTTCAAGGGGAAAGTCTTCCCAACGGAGGGACGTGCAGGATGTCCTACAAGCTTGATACTCTGGATCCTGTCGTTGGGCTTCAGCCAGGGCATTGTAATCCAATCCCAGTTGAACGGCAGCCAACATGTTTCTTGACAGGGCATCGGCAACGGGATTCATTTTCCCAGGGACGTATTGGAGGGTGCAGTTGTATTCAGCCACGGCGGAGAGATGTCGGCGTTGCCGGGCGGACCAGGCGTCAGACTGTCGAGTGAAAGCGTGCACCAGAGGCATGTGGTCTGTGCGAATGACGAAGGGCGTACCCTCTAAGAAATGGCAAAAGTGACGGACAGCCAAGTGCACCGCCAGCAATTCTCGATCGAAGGTAGAATAACCCGATTCTGCCTTGGACAGTTTTCTGCTAAAGAAGGCCAAAGGGCGGGGCGAGCCTTTGACCACCTGCTCGAGTACTGCACCAATAGCGACGTCGCTGGCATCGGTGGAGAGAAGGAGAGGGGCGTGTGGGATAGGAAAAGTGAGAGCCGCAGCAGTTGATAGGGCCTTCTTTGCATTGCAGAAGGCTGCTTCTTGAAGGGGACCCCACTTCAGGTCCTTTGGCTTGCCCTTAAGGGAGGCGTAGAGGGGAGCAAGAGAGGCGGCAATGGCTGGCAGAAAACGGTGATAATAGTTGATCATGCCCAAGAATTCCTGTAGAGCTTTGACGGTCGAAGGCACGGGGAAGTTCTGAACGGCTGCTACCTTCTCAGGGAGGGGATGGACTCCTTCAGGAGTGATACGGTGCCCTAAGAACGACACTTCGTTGGCGCCAAAGGTACACTTGTCGTACCGGACTACAAGGCCATTTTGTTGCAGGCGGTCGAGCACGATGCACAGGTGACGGAGGTATTCCTCTTTTGAGGAGGAGAACACAAGTATGTCGTCCACATAACATACACAGAAAGGGAGGTCCCCTAAGATGCCATCCATGAGACGTTGAAACGTTGCCACAGCATTACGAAGGCCAAAACAGGAGTAATTGAAGGTGTATGTACCAAACCGAGTGGTGATGGCGGTCTTGGGGATGTCTTCTGGGTTTATAGGCACCTGATAATACCCCTTCAGGAGGTCGAGCGTAGAGAAAACCTTCGCTTTGTGCAGGTAGGAAGTCACGTCGGCAATGTTTGGGAGGGGGTAGTGATCCGGTTCGGTTTGCATGTTCATGCGCCTGTAATCCCCGCATGGACGAAGGGAGCCGTCTTTCTTCAGAACGATGTGTAAGGGTGACGACCATGGGCTGGAGGCCTTTTGGCAAAGGCCCATTTCCTCCATTTCGGCGAACGTCTGTTTGGCGGTTGCCAATCGTTCCAGTGCCAGACGTCTGAATTTTGCGAAGACTGAGGGTCCCGTCGTCTTGATATGGTGATAAATGCCGTGCTTGGCAGGAACCGTGGGCGTTTGGCGAAGTTCTGGACGGAAAACTTCCGGGTACGACGTGAGGAGGTGGGCGTAGGCATCCGTGGGTGCGCTGATGTGGAGAACGTGGTTAGAGGGGGTGGGTTGAAGAGGTGACGACAAGTACGAGTCTGCGTTGACCAATCATCGGTGGGCGACATCGACCAGAAGGTGGAAATGAGAGAGGAAATCTGCACCGAGGATTGGCATTGTGACGTCAGCAGCGAGAAAAATTTCCAATTGAATTTACCGTTTCCGAACGATAATGTGAGGTTTTCGTAACCGTAGGTGGGTATCGCAGATCCGTTGGCAGCTACCAAGCGGACGTCGGCAGATGTAGACAGACTACGTCGTGCCTTGAAGAGTTTCTTTGGCAAAAGAGAACGACAAGCACCCGTGTCTACCAAAAATCGCACACCCGTTCCTGCATCCTGTAAAAAGAAAAGATTAGAAACATGGGAGGCCACCGCTACATGCGATGGCCTACTTACACGTTTTTTGGCCACTGACAAACCTTGGCACATTTCTTCGCGGTTGCCCCGAATCTGAAGTGGTAGTAGCAAAACTGCGGCGGATGGGAGGTAGTAAGTGGCTGTAGAAGTCGTTCGTTGGGGCGCAAGCGATTGGTGGGTGGTGGGCGGCTTTGTCGCCGCTTCGGCACGTCACGGGGTAGGCGTGTATGTCCTACGGCATTCATGTCACCTTCGGTTGACGTTGAATAGGCATCCTAGTCGTCAGGGGTGGAGGCGTTGATGGAGGTGTTGAAGTGGCTGGCTGTCCATAAGGGCGTCGGCTTTGGTCATCAAGTCCTTTATGGGTAAACTATCGACATCGGGTATGGCAGCGCGTACAGGTTCGGGTAAACGGCGTATCCAAAGGGCACGAAGTAGGCTCACCTCACGAGGAGAGCCGTCTGCGGCAGGTTGAAGGCGAGCGATACTGGTCATCTCCCTGAGGGCAAGCGAAGCCCTTTGGTCCCCCAACGGTTGTTGCGAGAGCTGAAAAAGCTTTGCTATATGGGCGGCTGGCGACGGCGAGTACTGCTGCAGAAGGTATGTTTTGAGGGCGTCATACGCTATTGGGGTGTTTCCTTGTTCACAAAGCCAGTCGGATATTTCTGGGAAGGTGTCCTCGGGTATCGCCGCGAGAACATAATCCGCTTTGGTGGTTGATCAAGTCACGCCCCTGATACGAAACTGGACTTCTGCGCGCTGAAACCAAGCAAACGCCTCTCCGCTGGCAAACGATGAAAGTTTGAATGGAGCGGCCGCAGCACCAACTGCCGTAGAGTCCGTCATAGTACCAACGATGAAGGGGCGAGGGGGTGGGGGTGGAAGGCGGTGGGAGCGAGTCGACTTCCGGGGTCACCAATGTAACGGGCCGAGAGAGGGTTGTGAACTCAAAGGCAGGATGCAATCAACTGAGTTGTTTATTAAGGAACACTCTCCTGTATATACAAAACCTCAAGGCAACAGGACATAACATGTTCGAGAGACAGACAATATTACAGAGCAATACCGGAGATATGATCATTCAGGTTCTTTTTAGTGCGAGGGAAGAGCGCAAATACAAGCATAATATATACAAAATAATTATGTACAATTGTGTGACACACGTTTGGTACAGTATGCTGGCTGTTTAGTTCACCACTCTCCTGTGTGAAGCGGGGTCATTTCATTCATAAAAAATACCTAAAGTATATGCTGTATTCAATTGTAGCATCTCTTTGGCCCACATTTTTAGGTTTCTTACTTCTAGCATCAGGGGGTTTTTGGCCTCTTATTTTGAGGTGCCTTACTTCTAGTATTTGAGGTTCTTTGTCCACTATTTTGAAGTGCCTTATCTCTAGCATTAGGGGCTTTTCTACCTCTAATTTAGGCGCTTTAACTTTGGCTTTATGACTTCTGTATCTTTAGGTGCCTTATCTCTAGCATTAGGGGCGTTTTGACCTCTATTTTGAGGTGCCTTATCTCTAGCATTAGGGGCTTTTTGACCTCTATTTTTAGGTGTTTTATCCCTAGCATTATGGGCTTCTTGACCTAATATTTTGAGGTGCCTTATCTCTAGCTTTAGGGGCTTTTTATCTCTTATTTTGAGGGGCCTTATCTCAAGCATTAGGGCCTTTTTGACCTATTTTGAGGTGCCTTATCTCTAGCATTAGGAGCTTTTTACTGCTATTTTCAGGAGCCTAATCTATAGCAATAGGGGCTTTTCAACCTCGGATTTTGAGGTGCCTTATCTCTAGCATTAGGGGATTTTTACTTCTATGTTGAGGTGCCTTATCTCTAGCATTAGGAGCTTTATGACCTGTATTTTTAGGTGCCTTAACTTTAGATTTAGGGGCTTTATGACCTCTATTTTCAAGTGCCTTACCTCTAGCATAGAAGGGTTTTTTCAATCAGATTTTTAGGTGCCCTATCTGTAACATTAGGAGCTTTTTTAACTCTATTCTTAGGCGCCTTATCTCTAGCATAAGGGTCTTTTTGACCTCTGTTTTGAGTTGCCTTATTTCTAGCGTAAGGGACTTTATGACCTCTGTTTTAAGGTGCCTTATCTCTAGCATTAGGGTTTTTTTTACCTCTGATTTGGAGGTGCCAGGTGCCTTATCTTTAGCATTAGGGGATTTTTTTACCTTTATTTTGAGGTGCCTTATCTCTAGCATTAGGATCTTTTTTACCTCTGTTTTTAGGTGCATTAACATTAGCTTTAGGGGCTTATTTATAGCATTAGGGGCTTTTTTACCTCTTCTTTTAGGAGCCTTATATATTGCATTAGGTGCTTTTTGACCTGGATTTTGAGGTGCATTATTTCTAGCATTAGAGACTCTTTGACCTCCCTTTTTAGGTGTCTTATTAGCATTAGGGTCTTTTTTACCTGGATTTTGAAGTGCATTACTTCTAGCATTAGAGGTTCTTTGACCTCTATTTTTAGGTGCCTTATTTATAGTATTAGGGGCTTTTTTACCTCGATTTTTAGGAGCCTTATATATAGTATTAGGGGCTTTTTTAACCTCGATTTTGAGATGCATTACTTCTAGCATTAGAGGCTCTTTGACCTTTATTTTTAGGAGCCTATATATAGCATTAGTGGCTTTGTGACCTCGACTTTTAGGTGCATTACTTCTAGCATTAGAGGTTCTTTGACCTCTATTTTTAGGTGCATTACTTATAGCATTAGGAGCTTTTTTAACTCGATTTTGAGGTGCATTACTTTTAGCACTAAAGGCTCTTTGACCTCGCTCTTTAGGTGCCTTATTTATAGCATTAGGGGCTTTTTTACCATGATTTTGAGGTGCATTACTTGTAGTATTAGGGGCTCTTTGACTTCTCCTTTTATGTGCCTTATTCATAGCATTAGGGTCTTATGGACCTCTTCCTTTAGGTGCCTTATATATTGCATTAGGGGTTTTTTACCTCGATTTTGAGGAGCATTTCTTCTAGTATTAGATGCCCCTTTACCTCTATTTTTAGGTGCCTTATTTATAGCATTAGGGGCCTTTTTACCTCTATTTTTATTTGCCTTATTTTTAGCATTGAGGAGTTTTTACCTGTATTTTGAGGTGCATTACTTCTAGCATTAGAGGCTCTTTGACCTCTCTTTTTAGGTGCCTTACTTATAGCATTAGGGGCTTTTTGACCTTGATTTTGAGGTGCATTGCTTTTGGCATTAGAGGGTCTTTGACCTCTCTTTTTAGGTGCGTTATTGATAGCATTAAGGGCTTATTGACCTCGATTTTGAGGTGCATTACTTCTACTATTAGATGCTCTTTGACCTCTATTTTAGGTGCGTTACTTATAGCATTAGGGGCTTTTTTACCTTGATTTTGAGGTGCATTGCTTTTAGCATTAGAGGCTCTTTGACCTCTCTTTTTAGGTGCGTTATTGATAGCATTAAGGGCTTATTGACATCGATTTTGAGGTGCATTACTTCTAGCATTAAATGCTCTTTGACCTCTCTTTTTAGGTGCCTTATTTATATCATTAAGGGCTTATTGACCTCGATTTTGAGGTGTATTGCTTTTAGCATTAGAGGCTCTTTGACCTCTCTTTTTAGGTGCGTTATTTATAGCATTAAGGGCTTATTGACCTTTATTTTTAGGTGCCTTATACAGAGCGCTAGGATCTTTTTGACCTCGATTTTGAGGTGCATTACTTCTAGTATTAGTGGCTCTTTGACCTCTATTTTAGTTGCCTTATTTATAGCATTAGGGGCTTCTTGACCTCGATTTTGAAGTGCATTACTTCTAGTATTAGGAGCTCTTTGACCTTTCATTTTAGGTGCCTTATTTATAGCATTAAGGGCTTTTGGACCTTGATTTTGAGGTTTATTATTTGTAGCATTAGTGGCTCTTTGACCTCTCTTTTTAGGTGCCTTATTTATAGCAGTAGGAGATTTTTTACCTCGATTTTTAGGTGCATTGGTTTTAGCATTAGAGGCTCTTTATCCTCTCTTTTTAGGTGCCTTATTTATAGCATTAAGGGCTTATTAACCTTTATTTTTAGGTGCCTTATACATAGCGCTAGGGTCTTTTTTACCTCGATTTTGAGGTGCATTACTTCTAAGATTAGAGGCTCCTTGACCTCTATTTTTAGGAGCCTTATTTATAGCATTAGGGGCTTTTGGACCTTGATTTTGAGGTTTATTATTTGTAGCATTAGTGGCTCTTTGCCCTCTCTTTTTAGGTGCCTTATTTATAGCATTAGGAGCTTTTTGACCTCGATTTTGAGGTGCATTACTTTTAGCATTAGAGACTCTTTGACCTTTCATTTTAGGTGCCTTATTTATAGCATTAGGGGCTTTTGACCTCTATTTTTAGGAGCCTTATATAAAGCATTAGGGGCTTTTTGACCTCTCTTTTTAGGTGCCTTATTTATATCATTAGGTGCTTATTTACCTCTATTTTTATCTGCCTTATTTCTAGCATTAAGGGTTTTTTTTACCTCTATTTAGAGGTGCCTATTTTTTAGTATTAAGGGTTTTGTTTACCTCTATTTTTAGGTGCCTTATTTCTCGCATTACGGGCTTTTTTACCTCTATTTCAAGGTGATTTCCCTCTAGCATTAAAGGCTATTTTACGTGTTCGTTTAAATGCTCTTCGTTGCTGTTCTCTTCTCTCTCTTCTAGTTTTTTCAAGATTTTTAGTTTTTTGGTGTCCTGTGATATTTCCTCTTCCACTTTCCTTAGTTCGTCGATTTCCTTCGAGATTTCATCGTATTCTCTCTTAGTTTGTCAGTTTCCTTCTAGATTTCAAGAGAGATTTCAGTGCCGTGTGTCCTCGGTTCGTCAGATTCCTCAGAGAAATCGATGGCATCCATGTCTTTGTCCATCGGGGCGATGGGTAGAGACAGGAATGCAATAAATATTCTCCGCATACGTCATCACGCTAAAGTAAACGACGAGCAACACAATATATTTACCAATACGATCTGAATATGTCCTTTCTTCGATGTCGAATTTTGGGACTATCCTGTTGAAGAAACACACGTCGCTCACCGTTTAGTTGAACCATTCTGTCTCCGTCCTTATTTCCTTATTTCCTATAGTCTCCCATTATAGGACATCGTCGCAAAAACCCAAGCAAAGGATGATTCAAGGTGCGTACATTGTGTTCTTCAAAGCTCGACAACTTCTGCAGTAACCACCAAAACCAGCTGTAGTTGAAGGTGTTCTGAAGAGCCTCCTGTCAATCCTGTAGTTGTAATACACAACTCTTACAGCTCCCTGTTCCAAAAATAGCCATTAACAATGTTCACTGCGTTCCATGCTTAGTTTGAAAAAAAAAGGAGATCAGGTCTTCAGAAGTCATTTGAAGCTCGGGGCGGAGCCGTTCAGAACTGCTCCGGGAAGATTCTGTTCTGGAGTCATTCACAACTCTATGCTAAGTCTACGGCTATGTCTTGAAGCCTTTTGAAGATCCCGGAAAATTTTCTTCAGGTGCCGTTCAGGGAGCTCCTGGAAGAATATGTTCTGGAGTCATTCAAAACACCATGCTAAGTCTACGGCTATTTCTTCTGAAGGCATTTGGAAATCCGGGAAAGTTGTCTTCCGAAGCCGTTTAGAGATTCTGTTCTAGGGTCATTCAGAAGTCTATGCTAAGTCTACGGCTATGTCTTCTGAAGCCTTTGAAGATCCCGGAAAATTTTCGTCAGGTGCTGTTCAGGGAACTCCAGGAAAAATGTGTTCTGGGGTTATTCAGAACTCCATGCTAAGTCTACGGCTGTTTCTTCTGAAGGCATTTGGAAATCCGAGAAAATTTTCTTCCGAGGCCGTTCAGAGATTCTGTTCTAAGGTCATTCAGAACTCCATGCTAAGTCTATGGCCATTTCTTCTGAAGCCATTCAGAGATCCGTGAAGATTTTCTTCCGAAGCCGTTTAGGACTTGCGAAAAAACTCTTCTTTCGTTTCAATAAATCCTATTAACTCATCATCATCATCATCATCATCATAATAATAATAATAATAATAATAAAAATAATAATAATAATAATAATAATAGTAATAATAATAATAAACTACA
>NC_090732.1:96584095-96599095 GCF_036898095.1 Palaemon carinicauda | reverse complement strand
GCTCCTTTTAACTGCCGGGAAGCAAAACAAATGGGTCGCTCTCTGCCTTTATCATCTCGTTGAGAAACTACGCCACCAATTGCTACGCTACTCGCACCTGTTGTCACTAAAAATGGGCGATCAAATCTGGGATATGCGAGTAGTTCATTGCTAGTTAAGGCAGGTTTCAAATGGTTAAAGGCCCATTCTTCTTCCCCTCCCCAATTTATTACTTTTTGTTTCTTTAAAGCATCTAAGGGTCTCGCTATCTCTCTAAAACCTCTTATGAATTTACGGTAATACCCAGCAAGCCCTAGAAATCCAGCTGCTTCCTTAGAGTTACGTGGTCTGGGGAAATCTCTAATAGCCGCTACTTTACTGGGGCAGTGTTGGATACCTTCCGGGATTATTATGTGACCTAAAAATTCGACCTGTTTACAGAAAAAATTGCACTTTGACAAACTTATTTTCATGCCATTACGTCGCAATGCTTCTAAAACTTTACGAATATTATTATTATGTTCTTCGGTCGTTTTCCCCTGTAATTACAATATCGTCTAAATAAACAAGAACATTATAGCCAATTAAGGGCGACAAAACTGCCATCATTACTCTAGAGAAATGACTTGGAGCATTTTTAACACCGAAAGGAAGAAAATTTGTAATTCATTTGTGTTAGAAATCGTAAATATTTTAGGGAATGAAATCATATGTTATAATAATTTCTTTCCCTACTTTTTATCATAATGAATAATATTATATAAAAGAAAACATTGTTATATCTACATTTCCTGAGAATAAGTTTGAAATTAATAGCAAATATAACAATAATGAAAAAGACAGTTATGAATGAATATATTAGTTTTATCATTTTTCTTCATTCTCTACCATGAAGATCAGCAGCATACACTACTGCACTATATAGATAATGAACTCAAAAACCTGAAGGTATATCTCTTATTCACCAGCATACTGAATACATATGCTTGAAAGTTTTGCTTTTTTAGATTGTCATTACTTTTCCTACAAATTAGATGTATATTATTGCTTATAGATTTCATGATTATGTATATTTTCAGAACGCAATAATAAAAAGAACATTCAATTATATATTGACTATCATTTGGCATTAAGTGATACTATTCTATAAAAGAAAAAATAATAAACCAAGTCTTTATCAAAGAAAGAACAAAAGATAAAGCTTTACTGAATCTTTTAACATGAATTTGGGAATATTTTATTTTAAATATTTCCAAATGGTGACCTGATTGTCATCAATTTATTTTTCCTTCTTTTCTTCACCATATTGTCATCAACAGTGTTTTTTTTTTAAGCCACGTATTGACCGAAGGTGTGAGCTCCCATGAGCTAAACGGAAGACCAATCAGATTGATTATCATAAGAATGGTTACATTCTCAACAGTAAGGCGATTCCTTTTATCTAAATATATATTAGTTTTTGAAATCCCTTTTTCAGCCTCTGCATAACTCACAGCAATAGCATTTATAATATTTTTAGCTTTCTGTACACTGAGGAACCTCAGCCTTCGCAGGGTCACTGGAACTTTGTAAGACATTTATCGTGTAGTCCCGAAAATCATTGATACTGATTTCATGATGAAAAACTTTCCTAAGTACACTCAGGTTTTCCTCTGCAGCTCACTAAGGCACAACTACTTCCTCTATATTCTGTGAATTAGGATCGAAAAAATTAATCAGACCGTGAATTTTGTCATCTTGTTCATTCTTCTTTGATGTTTCCGCTAACTTGGCAACACTGGTTAGCAGGTTCCCCGAACTCATGAAATTCCGTGAGACGGTTTTAACGAACAGGCTGAATCCCACTACTGGATATAGAGCTGACAAATAATCTTTTTTTTTATTAAAGATAGTATAATTCTAACTAAAGGTTAAAAAAATAACTTTATTAGCATTTAAAATGACACGATTCTAGCTGGCACTTGTTTATAAAGTGAAGTATCTTGTTAGGTATGTAAAAGGTTAAAAATGCGACACAGGAAAAGCGTGCCAATTTTAAAATGCAGGTTACGTCACTTACTTTGATGGCTGCTTTTCCGGTCCCATACAGCAGGAGAACCCCACTCTCCACAGGACCTCCTCTGTGGTTTTAAATTGTTCGTTCAGAGTATTTATCGTTTCAGATAACATAATGTCCATTTACTGTTAAATCGTCACTGTTAAATAAAATCTTCAATTTCCTCTTGAAAGCCTCAATGTCTTCTATCATTCGAAAGTTTCGTGGGAGCTTATCCTACATACTCTCGAAATAAGTAAATGAGACTCATTAAAGTAAAATCAGGTGAAAAGCGGAAATCTTGTGACGTGAGAATTGATCGAAGGAAAGCATATTTAAAGCAAGTTGTGAAAATGGATAAAGTTTCTCTTGAAGAGTGTAAAGTTCAGAAGGCGATCGGATAAAAGGGCAAAACAAGAGCTTGATGGAATGACAATAATTACAGGAGTATGTCAGGATTAATATCCAAGGATTGCCATGGTAAGGGTACAGACTAAACGTAGTAAAAAGAAAAGTTCTGAATACTTATTTGTTATATAGTTGAATCTTTTATAGGGAGTATTCTTTCTTACCAGGTCTGTTAAATTTAAATAAAAGAACTTTTTCAGACAGAAATAAATTATGGAAACAATTTAGTTTCTTTAGAATATTTTAAAAGTCCTTGAAACGTTAACTTAAGGTCAAATTGTATGGCCAAAAATATTTGTCCCCCAAGAGCAAAATGTAATCCGAGCTCTTTCCCCTTCTTCGTTGTTCGGATTAAATTTGATTTTTCGCAAATAGGGTTAAAAAATTCAACACAAACCTAGTATTCTTTTACTATGAAATAGGCTGCATCACATAATCACAATGAATTCCAATAAAATTCAAGTTTTTAATGGTGTATTTCCAATAAAAAATAGTTTCTTATGCTGCAAACATATTCATCGGTACTGGAAATAATTATATTTCTAACACAAGGATAATGAGAACTAGCAGGTGCAGAGATAATTTCATAAACTTTTCTGCATGTGCTGTATATGTGAATTATTACGTAACTATATAGCGCAAATACTGATTTTATAGTAAGTAATTATATTTTGCTGACATGTATATATTTTGTTTTCTTTACTGATCTATAAAGTTTCCTATAGTGTACACTGACTGACAAATGGATATATATATATATATATATATATATATATATATATATATATATATATATATAAAATATGTGTGTATTATATATATATATATATATATATATATATATATATAAAATATGTGTGTATTATATATATATATATATATATATATATATATATATATATAAAATATGTGTGTATTATATATATATATATATAAAATATGTGTATTATATATATATATATATATATATATATATATATATATACACACACCTGTATATATAAAATATACACGTATAAATGTAAAAAAGATAAAATATGTATACATATAATATATGTAGTATTTATATATTATATACCATATATATCAGTGTACTAATAGTTGAACACATTATGAAATTGAAGCGAGGAAGGACATTAATAAAAATAAAGGTCAGTACAATGAGGATGTGGAGAAATGTGGTTCTGAAAATAATTTATCATGAAGATGTACTGATCAAGTCATAAATAATTGAACTGGTGATGTGAAATGATAAACGTTGATATTCAGAAAAGGAATATGGTTTTTGTTTTCAACAAATAATATATGCAATAAATTATTTTGAAATGATTACATGACGATAAAGTATATTCCATGAAAGTTAGTACATTTCAAGTGTGTAATATGACGGAATGGAAACCTTTTGAAAACTCTCATTTTTAGGGATGGTAAAAAAAAGTCCACTGTCAGAGTGGTAGGTTCTAAATTGTCATAACTCTCTCAATGTCCATAGAGTAATTTCGACTTTGAAGTATAAGGTGTATCAGTCGGTGGGACCTCAGCTTTCTCATTACAGCAATTGTCATTTGACGGTCCCAATGTTACAGATATGTTTTAATATATAATATTCATCTTTGAGATAATGATTTGAAAATATTCTGCTTAACTTTAGAACGCAATATGAAAATGAAATATGATGATCTGTGTTTCTTGATCAAGACATTCTTGACTTGCTGAAATTAGTTAATTCTTAGAAATTTTATTTAATATTCTACTTGTTTTGATGAAACTTGCCGTTGTGGTCGCCTACCGCGATTATAAAAAACTCATTTCCTTGATAGAAATGAGGTCAAAAGGAAGAAGTGAGAGTATCTTGGGTGAAAAGTGAGGCAGGTAACCTTAAGTTACATACCTTATCTTGAAATTAGGGCATTCCCATACTGTACATTACTTTTACAATGAATGTCGTGTTGATTTGTAAATCTTAAGTCACATTACAAATCATCTTATAAATACATGAATTACATGTGATGAAGCTATGTTTAATGTTTCTCACATTCATCATCCGAATTCTTGTGAGTTTTACGTAAGCTACAAAACAATGTAGGCTACCTATAACCAAACCTGAAGTATATTTTGAATCTACTTAAAACAGATCAAACGTTACCTTAAGAAAACTAACAATGGGTTGCAACAAAGATAATAAAAGATGCTGGGCTTGCTTACTAGAACCCAAAATGTCTATAGGTTACTGTTTTCAGTCGAAAAGGAAAGCAAATCGTGTATTTTATCACTGATATCTAGAATAGTAAAATGAATTTTAGGAAAATATCCTTTGTTACTAATACCATTGTCTGTTTCTCTGATGTTTTAGGCGTCCGAAATACGATGGACATATTCAACTAAAGATATGCTGCTTTGCAATATATGTGATCATTAACGTTTTCAGTGCTTTTGCACATAGCAAAACAGAAGAGACTCTGCAGAGTTTTGCTGCCTATGAAGAATCTACTCCATTAGGCCTCTCGTCGTCATCACTCCTTGTTTCAATGCTCACTGGAACAAAAAACAAAGTTAGGATTGTCATTATTATTATTATTATTATTATTATTATTATTATTATTATTATTATTATTATTATTATTATTATTAGCTAATCTATAACCCTATTTGAAAAAAAAAACAGGATACTATAAGCCCAAGGGCTCCAACAGGGAAAAATAGCCTAGTGAGAAAAGCAAATAAGGAAATAAATAAACTAAGAGAAGTAACGAACTATTAAGATAAAATGTTTTTAGAACAGTAAGAACATTAAAAGTATTAAAATAAATCTGATATATATGAACTATTACACTTAAGAAATATAAGAGGTAGAGAAATATGATAGAATAGTGTGTCCGAGTGTACTTTTAAGCAAGAGAACTCTACCCAAAAAGACAGTGGAAGACCATGGTACAGATGCTATGGCACTACCCAAGACTATGGAACAATGGTTTCCTTTTGGATTGTCGTCCTAGAAGAGCTGCTTACTATAGCCAAAGTCCTTAATCTACCCATACCAAGTGGAAAGAAGCTAGTGAATATTCACAATGCAGCAATTAACCCCCTTGAGCGAAGATACATTGTTTGGTAATCTCAGCGTTGCCATGTGTATAAGGACAGAGGAGAATGTGGAAAGAATAGTCCAGATTATTCGGCGTATGTGTAGGCAAAAGAAAAATTAGCGGTAACTAGAGAAAGGGACCTAATACTATATGGTACTGTCTGGCCAGTCAAAGGCCCCAATAATTCTGCAGTGGTAGTACTGACTTTGTATTTCAATCATTTAATGTATATTGTTTCTCCATAGAACAACAGGGACTCGCTTTTATACTTATCACCTTGCATTTTAGTTTAAGTAATGCACTTTTATTAATGAACTAGTTTCAGTCAACTGAAATCAAGAGCAAAACTAATTTTATAATGAACAAAGAAATTACCCTTAGATTTATAATCCATTATAAAAATGCCAGCTGAAGCAAATTTAAACTTTGTTTCTTCATAAAATTTTACTGAACGAAACCGGTGAGCTGTCTAGAAAAAATCTTAGTTCACTGAACCTTCAAGTACCAAGATGGGCGTAATTTTTAACATTTCCCTTTGCTAACTGGGTGTCCAGAAAGGAAATGAAAATTGTATTTCTTATTTGCACATGGATCCCCTGACCACCACCTGTTCGCTATAATTTTCGGAGTTAATGGCCTCATCGCCCTCAGCACTGGGTTACAGGTCTTAAAATCACAAATCCAAATCCAGAGAGGCTGACTAAGCTAACAAACTCTTATGTTGGCTGTGAACGTCGATAGAACTCATATAAGCACCTTCCTTTTCGCAGCCACTCGCTGTAATATCGCCAACGTCATCATCTTTATTGGACAGTTTTATTCTCGTTCCAGAATCGCAGCATATTTGTGTCCACTATCGACCTATTGCCATTCTTTCCACGACCCACCGTGCCAGGTTGCAAAGTTAGTCATCGGCTACATAATTAAATGAGCCAACTTTGTCTAGGCCTGCGTACACGTTATATCGATAGTAGTTATAACTAATAAGCAGACAACAACCAGCCACTGCCTGTTTAACGCCTAGTCAAAGGCTTTTTTATTTCTTGTGAAAGCCATCTGGATCCCAACGAGCTAGTGGTGACAAATCATCGGTGTTCCCGACAAATACAGGAGGGGGAATAAAGTTTAAAATTTCTTGTATAATTTTGTATCTTCTGTGATAAGCCATGGGAGTTTCCATCCAATATAGCAAAGTTTATATATATATATATATATATATATATATATATATATATATATATATATATATATATATATATATATATATACACATATATACACACACACACACATATATATATATATATATATATATATATATATATATATATAATATATATATATATATATATATATATATATATATATATATATATATATATATATATATATATATACTGTATATATAATATATAATATATAATGTATAATATATATTGTATAGATAATATATATATATATATATATATATATATACATATATATATATATGCACACATATGTAAGTATGTATGCGTGCTGGACGCCTGTTGAAATGAACTTTGTACTAGGTATGATAAAGCCCTGCACTAGCCTTGAACTAAGATGCCCTAATGGTAGAAGATATTTGCTTAAACACGGGCATGGTTTTATCTTACTAAATTTGGAAGAATTTGCTATTGGTTTTTATTTCTTCGCCGGAGCATGGTTCCTTTGCTGAAGACACAGAAGGAACGCAAGGGCAAAAATATGCTGCAGGTACAAAATTGAAGTAAATTTCTGCTTTATACCGAGATTCGTTTCAAATATAGTTACTTGAATTAGTATGACTATGGTTGAGATAATACAGTTGACCTAGATATACACGTAGATACTCATATGTTGAAGATGAATTAAACATAAACATAGTCAATCTACGAAAATCCGGCAACTGAGCTGATTGAAATATCATCATTGGTCTATGAGTATGAACAGTTGATGCTCAGCATCTGTAGTTGGCGGTGTGTCGTGAGGTTATTTGGAGGCATTCATTGAATTTAGTGTGATCTTTCACTATCACTTGAGGTCATTTCTGTCTACCAATGATGTCTATTTTTTTTCAGATTCGGCAACATTCCTGTGGCTGAATCTGAAAAAATGTCGAGTAGATGTCCAGTACACAGTGTCACTAGATTTACTCATGATTTTTTATCCTACTCTAAACCGATCCTAATGTTTAAGGTGGCCATATATCAAGTACCAGATTAGTAATTTTGTCAATTTTCAAAACCCTGTTCCTATTGATATTATTAATTAGATTGCTATTGATGTACTGAGGTCCAGATGCGTAATATTAACAACAGTGGTAATTATGAATAAATATTAAAATATACTAAACAAAACAGTGGTGATTAAAGACATTCTTACCTCCATGAACTTCAGCTTGGAGCATCGCGCTCATGAAGTTCTTGAAGAAATTGTCTAGCTCCCTCTCATAGACAGTCATGAATTCGTGGGATGAAGGTCTTTGGATCTTGGGCCTTTCATTGTCTCTTTCTTCATCATGCTCATGCTCTTCGCTGTCGTGATCTCTGTCTCTTAGCTCGTGCGATTGGTGAGTGTGATGACGGAGGAAGTTTCTCATGACCTCTCGTGTGTCCTGATTGAAAGAAAGTAAGCATATCAGCCATTTCTCTGTCAACATTTAGAATTTTAAGCCCCCGTCAGTTCTTTGTCCACTTGAACTATCAACACTGAAATTACACGCTATACACTGGAAATTCCCTCCCTTTTAATATACTGACATCAAATACTTTTATTATCGTTATTATTATTATTCTTTTGCTGCAAGGAGGTAATGACTAGGTCATTTATATTGACTCCAAGAACACTAAGATTTTTTTAGATGAAAGTTGAAAATTGTAGAGAGGTTAAGTTAAAAGAAAAAAAGTGAGGAGAGGATAAAAGTAAACAAGCGAAAAATTAGCGACACTGTTCTATTGCGGTTGTTTAATCAGTGTAGCTCATACGGTGTAATATGGACATTACTTAAGAGTCTATGCAGTGTTCATTCAGCCCCTAGTTACACTTCCTATATATCCCTTTACTTTACCAGAGTTCCCGCCTACTTGCCTCCTTCTTGCTATACAACCTTTTCTAACATTTGCTTCACTGTGAAATTTCTGGAGCTTCTCCTAGTAAAACTTGGGCGTTGAATGGCCCATCACAAGGCTGTATAGCCCAAATTCATAAATTCAATCTAAACCGTATATTCCAGGGCTCTATGAAAAGTTGCAGGGAAATTTTATATACTGTCTACACCTACATAGTGCCAGACAATGCAATATCTTGCTTTATTTATTAATTTTTTGTTTCAATAACCAAAGGAAATTCTTTCCTTAAGATGTGGGTTAACTTCACTTATTTTTCACATCGCCAGTATTGATATCAAGATGGCAATGGTGTCTTAATGCCTTTAGGCATTGAAGAATTTTGGGAGCATTTGTTCAACTGATTTTTTAATGTTAATATTCTATAAAGTAAAGTTTACTATAACCCCGAATAATCTAGAATAAAGCAGAAATAATTTAGAATAAAAACAGAAAAGAATAATTATGCATTTGTAAGCATGCTTTCACACGAATTCTTAACGTATAGATTTTTAGGTCATTGTCTAAACATGAAATAAATTCCTACTTTTTCTGACAAGAATACAAACTTCAATTCTTTTATGTAGATATCTTACAGGGAAGGGTGGAACAGTTGGAGCTTAAAACAAGGTTTGGGAATGATATGCCATATACCTAGATCATGGGAATACCCCTACTGCTCAGTGGTTTTTGTTCTTGCCATGGCAATGTTTGAAGCTTTGGGAACTGAAGCTTTGCTCAGCTATGCTTGCTTTCTTTGGGATGCTTGTGTACCTTGTGTTGATGGGTATTTATTTGATGATACCTATATCTTAATTTTTCTGGTAAGGTTAGTCAGAAAATGCTCTAGTAGTGAATTAGCGAGAATGATTTAAATTTGTATGTAGCACCGAAGTTGGTTTTTCTTGTTTTTCTTGTAGAGGCAGGATTGGTTGTCAGACAGAACATGTGAGGAGTGCTCTTCTAGGTCGGATGATCAGTGAAAAAGAAAGCAAAGAAAATTCTTTAGTTTTCTTTTGAAGGTAATGCTTCTTCATTGGTGTCTTTTTCACTTTTGCTGCCCCGAGAGGGGTCTTCCAATTGGTCAGTTTGAGGTCGCATTTTGTAAGATAGTCAATAGGAAGTTTGCCACTTCTAAGAAGATGCAGAATTTCTGAGGATCTTGCAGCCCACCTTTTTTAACCCCAAACAATCATCTTCCCATAACCATCACAGAATTTGTTCCTACATATATACGAACCTTCGTCCTATAACAGTAGTACGTTTTTAGCATAGCGGTATGTTACTTGTATTGAAGGACTCTGGTTGGTAGTTAGTAAAAGTACAAAATACTTTTAAAATTTGGGATTTTTTTAAGTGGTGCACTCCCCTAACTGTTTTGATTGTTTTTTTTTTCGGTTTTTGCTGCTGCTATGAAAAAGAAGAAGAGAGAAAGGAGAGTGCACTCAGGCAAGGAAGCAGAAGCATTCACCTTGCTCTACCACTATGTTGCCATTAGCTTCATGACCTCATCGTTATCCTCCCGGACTCTTCTTCCCCTTCCCTTTCTCCTGTTTAAGAGGAAGCACAGAGAGAAGTGAAAAGGGCTGGCCTTTGCAAGAACACCAGGCATCAATTTGGTCAAGCATAACTCCATTACTGCTCTCACTAAGACATATGATAACCATGTTTGGTCACATGCCTGGTTATCCCACAAAAATAACAGATTGTGGCTCCCTCAGCGATGCTGATGTGATGTACTTTATTTGAAAAGGTAAGAAAGACTTCTCTACTCAGGGAGTTCAGGACTCAATCAAGTGTTCAGCAATCTAGGTAAAATATTGAGTTGACTGTGGGCTATGAGCACTTAATGACCTCTAGTGCATGACTAATGCTGCTCGTTTTCCCTAACACAACGAAATGGTCAATGAACGGTCACGTTCAATCATCTACAAGGCCTCATTGAAAGATTTAGCCTGTTTGCAATCAATCACTCTATTATTCTGTGACTGGTTGATGTCATGCTTGTAGTGGGTGCTGGTTATGATCGGTCACAGCAGGTTTCACACACATTCTCTCAATATGGTAATCAATCACCCAATCATTCTGACCTCAGCTGTGGGTGATGACAGCAATTATTAGCTCTGCTAATGAGGTTATGTGATTAAGTTGGTTTATTCATTTGTCTCTGTGTGTGAACATTTGTCTGTAGACAAGATTACGTCAAAACTATTTGATGGAAGGATTAAAGCCCGACCTTTCAAACAGAAGTCACTACAATGTTTCAATTGTTACAAATTTAGCCACCCTTCTAAAGACTGCCAAAAAAAAAAAAAAAAAAAAAAAAAAGATTGTGCAACACTGGCTCCAAAGATTAACATGGAGAGTGTACACTTAAATCTACTGCCAGCAATATAAGTTAAAAGAGGCTGCCCTTAATGAATCTAGAATTGAACATGTAAGTGTGGGGCATACTAAGAGACTATTGAATAAATCAACAACCCATGCGAAGGCACTGAAATCAGGAGGGAAAATGCTGCAGGAGACATTTAACCACTATTAATGCCAGTAGTTCCCCCAAAAAAGAAATACACTGTCTTCTGGTAACATGCTGTATGTTAGGCCAAGAATATCGCTTCCTAAGGCTTTGCCCACCTCTATAAAACCTTTGCCACACATTTCAAAGGAAAATACCAACCTCTCTCAGGCTCTATCTATGCCTGATTTGATGGACGTTTCACTTAAGACCGAATTATCAGGTGCACATGAACATGCTGAAACCTGATAAATCACCACCTCCTAATCAGAAAAGAAAAAGACCTCCATATCTCTCACCCCTTTGCATTAGGAATACTAAAGTTATCCCCCAAGAAGCTGAAGCCTGGAAGAGGGTGGGGGGCTTAGAGATTAGCAGCTGGGCTCTGATGAATGTGAAGAACGATGGGAACTGCTTTCCCACTGGATCTTGGTACCCAATTGTTGATCCAACTGAATTAGTCAGCACTTTCTCTTTCCATTTTGGTTATTTCTTTTATTCTCCCATCTGTTTCTCTTGGTCGGGAACTTCTTGACGACTTTGGCTTGTTTGATTATAGTTTGGCTGCTTCCTTGGATTTGGCGTTAGGTGGGATGGATGACATGCCATCTCAACCTGTACAAATTTAGACGCCATCACCTACTCGGTACAGACTAAGGTTAGTCTGTTAAGAGACTGGCTCCAGTGATCAGGTTTTAAGTCACTAATATTTGTGGGTAATGGGTAATGCCAGTCATTGGAGTTGTAGATGGGAGGGCTTAACTACCCACACTGACCAGTGTACGCCTAACTGAAGAGAGGCAGCCCCTCTCTAATAAAGGACTGGTCCCCGCTGGGACCTCTTCTCACGTTGACCCACGTTGGATAGGAGGGCTGACATCCTCTGATAGAAGGTAGATAACCAGTTTGCTGCTTCTTTGCAAACTAACCCCTCCAATGACGACCTGGAAATTATAAAGGACCATTTCACTGATGTTAGAAAATAGAGTAATATGCACAACATAAGGAAAATGCGAATCCTTCACGTTACCCAAATCCCAATTGATACTAATTATGATGAGCTTTATAGAGCATTTAAGAGTTATGGAATGATATTTGAGATAAGAATGAAACTTCAGGGTGATAAATGGGATTCGTGGGTATCTTATGATATTCATGATGAAGCATTTAATGCCATAAGCAACATTGGGTATGTTGAAATTAATAATTTGAACATTGACTGTGCTTTGAGTGATAAGGTACCAACTGACTTGGAAGTATACAGACTTGCCGACTGGTGTGAAAAAAATATTGATGTAGGCAACCCTACACAAAGAGACCCAAAACCACCAATGTGGCTTGTTGCAGAGCCTAAAGGGATTACAGGGAATTATTATGAAATTTGTAAATTTATAAAGAAAAAAGTAGGAACCATTGCTCCAGTTGATATATCCCGTTTTGGAAAAAAAAAGTTTCCTCATCCATGCCAATTATCCACAGTCTGTCATATTTTCTAACCTAAAGACTAGTAGTGGCGATATTAAATTAGATGTCAAACCCTATAAAGACCTGCATAAATTTACAGAAGAGGAGGTACTGGCCATGTGTTCATTAACAGTATGGAGGGTGCATAAAGTTCCTGGAACATCAATGATTATCCTTACTTTCCAGGGTGCTGATGTACCTTTCCATATTGTTATTGATAATGAAAGGAATAAAGTTTGACCTTTTAAACAGAAGTGATTACATTGTTTCAACTGTTTTAAATTCGAACACACTTCTAAAGATTATAAAAACGAGACAAATTTGTAGAATTTGCTCCAAACCTTACCATGAAGAGTGTATACTTAAGCTTGATGTTTGAACTGCAACTTAATTCATAAATCCACTGATAAGAGCTGCTGGTTACATAATCTGGAAGAAGCTGCCCCCAACAAATCTAGTGTGGAGCACATAAGTGTAGGATATGCCAAACGACTACTGAATAAACAAAACAGCTATGCAAAGGCATTGAAATCTAAAGGAAATTTACCACAGGAGACATCAAACCCATCAAGTACTGCCAGTAGTTCTAAGAAAAGAAATACAACCTATAATAATAAAGTATGGCATGACGAGGTAAGCATATTGCCTTCTGAGGCTTTGCCACGGTGTATTAACACTGGGGCATTGCCTATCTCTGTACAACCTTCGTCCCTCATTACCATCAATAGTACTAACCTCTCTCAGGTCATGCCCTTGCCTGATTTGATGGAGGTTCTACTTGAAACCAAGTTACCAGGTGCACCTGTGGTGGGGAAAGTGCAAAAACCAGGCAGCTCCCAAACTATTAATTGGAAAAGAGCCCCCTTCCATAAGAAACCTTTAAGTTATGATATCAAATAAATATGATGTTTTGTCTGTTGATGTTTCTCCTCAACCGAAAGGCAATTTGAATAAATCAGAAATTCAAGTTGGGGTCCACCCCCCCTCTACAATTAGATCAAAAGGACAAAAATAAAAACTCAAACGCAAAACCCAATTTATGAAGACCCTCTCTAATAAAGCCAGCGGGAAATAGAGTTAGATCAAAAATTGCTAATGGGAAGACATCATCCAAGGTGTCCTCCATAAAATAAACCATAGTTTTTTTCCTCCATTTTACAATGGAATTGTTAAGGTTTAAGGGCCAAATATGAAGAGCTTAAGCTCCTCATCCATAAGCACTCCTCCATAAGTATATGTCTAGGGGAGAGCAAACTTGATCATAATAACCCTTGTCCTCGCAAATATATTAGAAATAGGACACCATATAACTAGTGTGTAGGAAGCCATATCAGAAATCTTATATAAGTTCGTTGAGATGTTCCTCAAATATCTTTGTCTATCCGTACACCTCTGCGGGCAGTGGTTGTTCAGATTGATATAGGGAGAAAATATAAAATTTGCTGTCTGTACTTGCCTCCAAATGATAACATCTTCTTTAGAAATTTAATAAAAGTGATTCTAAACACCTTTAACCTTTTCTTTTACTTGGAGATTTGAATGGTAGACATCTTTTGTGGAATGATGTTTTAGCAAACACAAGGGCCAATATTATGTCATCAATTGTGGAAAATGAGGATGTCTGACTCCTCAATACAGGAGAGCCCACACACTTTCATTTCATTCATTGACTTATCAATCGCAAGCTCTAATTACCTTCTCGATTTCGATTGGAGGACATTAGAGGATTGGCATACTAGTGATCATACAGCAATCATTATAATCACCAACAATGGTTCACCTTTACAGACATCAGCATGATGGAATCTTGATTAGGCGGACTGGGATAGATTTCATGAGCTAAGCGGAATTGAAGGGAATACAAAACATTTTGAAAGTGTTGATGCCATAGACTTACTGAATGTAACTCTTCATGCAGCAAGAGTCAATTTAGTTCCCAAAACAACAGGGTTATTCAAAGATAAAACTGCCAGTCTGCAAATTTACAAATAGTCTTAGCGCGGCAGAGCCTCAGTCAAAAGAAAGTTCTTTATATATCTAAATAACAGTCATGTAATCAATCACCTTGGCCTCCCTATTGTCAATGACTTGCCGTTTTTTCCTCTGGATATTTTTTAAGCGGATAAATGGGCAAAATTCTGAAGAGATTCTCTATCTAATCTTTGCGCATCTTGATGCAAATGTTCATTCTGGTGTCTGCTTGGTCCCCTTTATCTCAGAAAATGTCTCTTATGGCATTTTAATGGCTGACTTTTCCGTGAATCTTACAAGGGGCTATTGTTCCAGGACTGGGGATGACTCTTATTGGCTTGTTCCAATCATGGATTCTGAACAACTTTCACCTACCCCTCATCCTTTGGGAATCCTAGGGCTTGTAGCAATCTTTTTCAACCAGGGTTGCACCTTGGC
>NC_090732.1:96569095-96574095 GCF_036898095.1 Palaemon carinicauda | reverse complement strand
TTTACATACTTATAAATAAAAGTGACATTTATGGGGAAAGATATGTCAACATTACATTATCATTATTTATGTATATACTTCAGATGTCCAGCTCTTATCAATTTTCTCTATAGAAATGGAAAAGTTAGGGCTGATGATAATACATGCTACTGTATGTGTGACAAAATTGTTGGTTGACTTTGCACTGACAAGCAGATGCAGGAATTACTTGGTGAAAAGCATGAGCTTACAACCCATTTCTCTGACAGATATTTCATGTTAGATAGAATTAAGGACAGGAGAAATGATTGAATTTTCACTCATCGTAAGAACAAATTATTCAGGCTGTAATAATGGAAAAGGTCCTCTTTCTGAATTTAGTTGAAATGCTTCGCCTAAGTTAATGCCAAGAACTGAGCCTGATGTTTGATCCTATATTTCTTTCTTTCAGTTGAATGATTGTGTATCTTTGTAAATAGACAGGTAGGCTACATTCCCAGTTGGAAAAGCAGGGTGCTATAAGCACAAGGGAAAAATAGCCCAGTGAGGAAAAAAAATAAGGAAACCAATAAACTACAGGAGAAGCAAGGAAAAAACAAAATAAAATATTGCATGCACAACTACTCTTTCAGTAGTTATTTCACTCATTTTAGACATTCATCAATGAGAGAGAAAGTAAGAGCTTTAAATACACACATACATACATATATATATATATATATATATATATATTTATGTATATATATATATGTGTGTGTGTATGTATACTGTACACTTTGCTATTGTGTGCGTTTATTTAACTGTTCTCTAGTAGTACTTCAAAGAGAGTCCTGGTTCTAATTTATTCTTATTCTTTGATTGTTATTTCTCCTTATGGCTCAGTATATCTCTAAGGTGTAACATACAACGAAAGGAAAGGAATTTTACTCTAAATGGCTGATGTATAGATGTTTGGATTTTAAAATTCACAAAGATAATACTTTCTCGAGTTCTTTACTGATTAGCAGATAATCATCAAGAACATTTGCCGAGTAGCTTGAGGAAAATTCATTCAACTTTTTATACTGAGTGTCTCGCTTTCAAACCACATAATTACATACTCCCAATTTCTGGATATATAAAAAAGGCACTGCATATGCTCACGTTTTCCATATTCAATTGCTTTCTTCTGGATAAAGTATCACGTTTCTCTTAACATCTCAATGCTGATTTGGTTAAGAACATTGTTTTGCTTTTCCGATTGTTCCTTTCATTAAAGGTTAAAGGTGTCTGGTTTCAGTTCCAGTTTCATCAGAATAGATTCTCACCAGAACGTCAGCCGTGGAAGCCCAACGCCCCACTGTGTTGCCCAACCACAGTAGTGGCCTCCCCAGTAAACAGCTTAAACTCACGGTCCTTGGCGGGGATCGATCAGCTGCCATGGGAACGCTAGGTGAACGCGTTACCACTGTACTAGCCAGGAGGCTAGATTAAGAAGTATTAAGATGCAAAAGAATATGAACAGATCAAATTGAAAAGGTTGAGGGAACTCATAGCGAGTGGCAACCTCATTCTCAAGGCAAATTTATTTTTTCTAATGGTTGCTCATAAAAACATAATCACAGACAAGTAGGGGAAAGCGTATTGTGGTGACAGGAGCAATTGTAGTTGAAAAACAATGGTAATTTACTCAGATCCGTCAACGCAATTTCAACAGCATTTGACGCAAGTATAATTATGTTTGATTCTTTCTAATTATTGATAACTTCGGGTGCTTCAGTTTCCATTCTACAATACATATATTGTATCGCAATATCTTTATAGCCGATTTCATGTAACTAAACTTATATATATATATATATATATATATATATATCAATGTGTGTGTGTTTTTGTGTGCTAGGGTCGATCACCTGTATTGGTTATCATACTTTTTGTATATTCGCATGAAATATACAAGTAATTTTTATATGCATAAGTATTTGCATTCGCATTATATTCAAATGTCTATATTTTCAATTAAATTTTCAACTAGTACACAATCTAGTGACCTTTGATCAAATAATTTATTTATTTGATCCTAATTTTACTTAAAACCTTTTCATTTCCATTTCTCACAACTCTTCACGAAGTAGCATTAACGAGACAACTATTTTTTTGTACTATTACGAAACCTCCCCTGTTACTGACGTTGCGTAATTGGAGAGCGTTATGTTGCGTGCTGAGAACCTCACATGACGTGGGAGGCGAAGTCACGAATCTGCTTCTACGTTTGAGAAAGCAATTGCTTGTGTCTTGTGAAAGTCGATAGTGCTTAATTGTCTTTTCGCTTAGAGGTTTATATAATTTGCTTAAGTGCCGCAATGATTTGCAATTTACTTTTGTTTTTATAATTTCTTCTTACGTGCCTAATTCTGTTCGACAGAATACCTTCATATGTTACATTCTTCCAGTGGTGCTTAGCGTGGTTTCAAAAACCTACATCGAAGACAGATTAACATCATATAAATTCTCCTACATGAATGGTAACATTATCCTACATATTACAGAATTTCCCGTTTCACGGCGTCAATGGCCTGAGATATCAGGATGCCAGAAAACCTTAAATCAATCAATCAATTAATACCCTGTTTCATTCTAATAGTAAAGCCAACTGTTAACTGAATTCTAGGTAAAGTTGTCCATTTAGGTAGCCTATTTTAGTAAATTTTACACATTAATAAATGTTTTTTCATACAGGACCATTGATTTAATCCTATAGCCTTCTTTAATAAATGTGTAAATTATATATATATATATATATATATATATATATAATCATCCTCATAATCATCATCATCTCCTACACCTAATGACGCAAAAGGCATCGGTTACATTTCGCCCGTCTTCTCTATCTTGAGCTTTTAAATAAAGATTTCTCCGTTCATCATCATCTAATTCACGCCCCATAGTCCTCAGTCATGTAGGTCTGGGTCTTCCAACTCTTCTAGTGCCTTGTTGACCACAGTTGAAAGTTTGGTGAACTAATCTCTCTTGGGGAGTGCGAAGGGCGTGCCCAAACCATGTCCCATCATCATGATCTAATCCACATATGGCACTTGAGTAATCTCTCTTATAGTTTCACTTCTAGTTTTGTCCTGTCATTTAACTACCAATATTCTTCTGAGGGCTTTGTTTTAAAATCTACAAAATTTATTGGATATTGTTTCATTGTCATACCACGGATCTTATCCATACATAACACCGATCTTACTAATCTGATATATAGCCGGATTTTTATATATATCAGGCAATTTGATTTCCAGATTTTACTTGACCTAGACATTGTATGATTTGTTTTTTTTCAGTCTTTCATTAAAATGTGTGTCTAAATCATGACAGTTTATATCTTATTTTCTTATTAATTTCTGGTGAAATCGAGCTATAACTTCATAAATAGTAAAAAAAGTTAGGTGCTATTTTCTTCAAAATACTTAGTCCTAGCGCATAGAGCAGTTTTAATTATTCAAATAGCTAAATCATGGTATTGCATAACCTAGAATCAAATTCACATATCCAATTGTTAAGATAGAATGCGCTCTATTCCAATATTTGGAAATTTTCAAGTCTTCGTGGGTGTTCAAAACTGTTCAGCTTAGAAATCTTGTATGGTAACAAAATGTAAAATGCTTAGGAAAATGAATAAGTATAAGATCGAATAATTATATGAAAAGCTGTGACTGATTACATCCTTTTCAATAATAAAACTAATTTAATAAAATTCAATACAGAAAGAAATGGCAAAGAAAAAATATGAGTAGTAAGACTAACCTTCAAGGGATGTGGCTGGAAACTGTACAAGATTTGAAAAGAACACTCAAAGGAAATAATATGAACACAAAGAAAACAGACGAACAAGAAAGAGCAAGTGATAAGTAATGGCCATATAGCTAATACGTAATGGGGGGGGGGGGGGGCAGGGGCGTGAGTAATCGGCAGTTAGGTAATATGTAATGTTTTGAAGGTGGTGTGATCGTATTAAACAATTTAAACATCCTCCAATCCTTTCCATAATACATAACAGCCTATTACACACACACACACACACACCTCATTCTCTTCTTATTCTAAGATCAAAGCACCCCCACCATTACATATTACCTAACTGCTTGTTACTAGTTGTTAGAAAGCTTTACATTGAAAAAATACATTAATTGCCTACATACCTGATGCCAGAACTTTAATAGCAAATTATTAATAAGATTTTTTTTTTCATCTGTTTTTCATTTTAGCACCCTTAATTCATATTTTTCGTTGCGCCTTGGCGAATTTAGACTTTGTGATATACTTCTGTAAGAATGCTTTTCATATTTAGTCTTTGTCATAATTTACGTGAAAACGCATTCCACAGTATATGAAATTATTGCCCTTAAATCTAGCCGATAAAGCTCACCTAGGATGGGCGTGACCCAGTCTCTAGTGTGACTTATTGGCCATTCATTATTCATTTTGCTTGCTTTCCGATAAATGCTGCATCTCATTCTGTAAATAATTTTTAGACCTATATAGAGGATTTTGTGATAGTCTAGGCAGATTATGACAGTATTGTGCGATTAAGCTACTATATATTGTACCATTGTATGCGACTCTTTCACCAGGGTATAACTACATCCTCTCCATCCTACCTGAGGGACAGGAGGAGCTGAGCGTTACTATATATATATATATATATATATATGTATATATATATATATATATGTATATATATATATATATATATATATAAAACCTGATACTTACTCATTATTATACAGGGGAAATTACAAAATAAATCCTTCGGGTCGTATTTCTTTTTTATAGTCAGCATATTAATTAGGATTTTTTTTTTATAATTTGAAAAGAATCAGTTAAAGCAAGTAAGATATAGAAGTGCTAGAATATTCCTTGTTTTATGATGGATTTAAGTCAGAATCATTTTGAATTATTATTATTATTATTATTATTATTATTATTATTATTATTATTATTATTATTATTACAAGCTAGGCTATAACCTTCGTTGG
>NC_090732.1:96541273-96553773 GCF_036898095.1 Palaemon carinicauda | reverse complement strand
GCCTGATGTTTGATCCTATATTTCTTTCTTTCAGTTGAATGATTGTGTATCTTTGTAAATAGACAGGTAGGCTACATTCCCAGTTGGAAAAGCAGGGTGCTATAAGCACAAGGGAAAAATAGCCCAGTGAGGAAAAAAAATAAGGAAACCAATAAACTACAGGAGAAGCAAGGAAAAAACAAAATAAAATATTGCATGCACAACTACTCTTTCAGTAGTTATTTCACTCATTTTAGACATTCATCAATGAGAGAGAAAGTAAGAGCTTTAAATACACACATACATACATATATATATATATATATATATATATATATATATATATATATATATATATATATATATATATTTATGTATATATATATATGTGTGTGTGTATGTATACTGTACACTTTGCTATTGTGTGCGTTTATTTAACTGTTCTCTAGTAGTACTTCAAAGAGAGTCCTGGTTCTAATTTATTCTTATTCTTTGATTGTTATTTCTCCTTATGGCTCAGTATATCTCTAAGGTGTAACATACAACGAAAGGAAAGGAATTTTACTCTAAATGGCTGATGTATAGATGTTTGGATTTTAAAATTCACAAAGATAATACTTTCTCGAGTTCTTTACTGATTAGCAGATAATCATCAAGAACATTTGCCGAGTAGCTTGAGGAAAATTCATTCAACTTTTTATACTGAGTGTCTCGCTTTCAAACCACATAATTACATACTCCCAATTTCTGGATATATAAAAAAGGCACTGCATATGCTCACGTTTTCCATATTCAATTGCTTTCTTCTGGATAAAGTATCACGTTTCTCTTAACATCTCAATGCTGATTTGGTTAAGAACATTGTTTTGCTTTTCCGATTGTTCCTTTCATTAAAGGTTAAAGGTGTCTGGTTTCAGTTCCAGTTTCATCAGAATAGATTCTCACCAGAACGTCAGCCGTGGAAGCCCAACGCCCCACTGTGTTGCCCAACCACAGTAGTGGCCTCCCCAGTAAACAGCTTAAACTCACGGTCCTTGGCGGGGATCGATCAGCTGCCATGGGAACGCTAGGTGAACGCGTTACCACTGTACTAGCCAGGAGGCTAGATTAAGAAGTATTAAGATGCAAAAGAATATGAACAGATCAAATTGAAAAGGTTGAGGGAACTCATAGCGAGTGGCAACCTCATTCTCAAGGCAAATTTATTTTTTCTAATGGTTGCTCATAAAAACATAATCACAGACAAGTAGGGGAAAGCGTATTGTGGTGACAGGAGCAATTGTAGTTGAAAAACAATGGTAATTTACTCAGATCCGTCAACGCAATTTCAACAGCATTTGACGCAAGTATAATTATGTTTGATTCTTTCTAATTATTGATAACTTCGGGTGCTTCAGTTTCCATTCTACAATACATATATTGTATCGCAATATCTTTATAGCCGATTTCATGTAACTAACTAAACTATATATATATATATATATATATATATATATATATATATATATATATATATATATATATATATATATATATATATATATCAATGTGTGTGTGTTTTTGTGTGCTAGGGTCGATCACCTGTATTGGTTATCATACTTTTTGTATATTCGCATGAAATATACAAGTAATTTTTATATGCATAAGTATTTGCATTCGCATTATATTCAAATGTCTATATTTTCAATTAAATTTTCAACTAGTACACAATCTAGTGACCTTTGATCAAATAATTTATTTATTTGATCCTAATTTTACTTAAAACCTTTTCATTTCCATTTCTCACAACTCTTCACGAAGTAGCATTAACGAGACAACTATTTTTTTGTACTATTACGAAACCTCCCCTGTTACTGACGTTGCGTAATTGGAGAGCGTTATGTTGCGTGCTGAGAACCTCACATGACGTGGGAGGCGAAGTCACGAATCTGCTTCTACGTTTGAGAAAGCAATTGCTTGTGTCTTGTGAAAGTCGATAGTGCTTAATTGTCTTTTCGCTTAGAGGTTTATATAATTTGCTTAAGTGCCGCAATGATTTGCAATTTACTTTTGTTTTTATAATTTCTTCTTACGTGCCTAATTCTGTTCGACAGAATACCTTCATATGTTACATTCTTCCAGTGGTGCTTAGCGTGGTTTCAAAAACCTACATCGAAGACAGATTAACATCATATAAATTCTCCTACATGAATGGTAACATTATCCTACATATTACAGAATTTCCCGTTTCACGGCGTCAATGGCCTGAGATATCAGGATGCCAGAAAACCTTAAATCAATCAATCAATTAATACCCTGTTTCATTCTAATAGTAAAGCCAACTGTTAACTGAATTCTAGGTAAAGTTGTCCATTTAGGTAGCCTATTTTAGTAAATTTTACACATTAATAAATGTTTTTTCATACAGGACCATTGATTTAATCCTATAGCCTTCTTTAATAAATGTGTATATATATATATATATATATATATATATATATATATATATATATATATATATATATATATATATATATATATATATATATATATAATCATCCTCATAATCATCATCATCTCCTACACCTAATGACGCAAAAGGCATCGGTTACATTTCGCCCGTCTTCTCTATCTTGAGCTTTTAAATAAAGATTTCTCCGTTCATCATCATCTAATTCACGCCCCATAGTCCTCAGTCATGTAGGTCTGGGTCTTCCAACTCTTCTAGTGCCTTGTTGACCACAGTTGAAAGTTTGGTGAACTAATCTCTCTTGGGGAGTGCGAAGGGCGTGCCCAAACCATGTCCCATCATCATGATCTAATCCACATATGGCACTTGAGTAATCTCTCTTATAGTTTCACTTCTAGTTTTGTCCTGTCATTTAACTACCAATATTCTTCTGAGGGCTTTGTTTTAAAATCTACAAAATTTATTGGATATTGTTTCATTGTCATACCACGGATCTTATCCATACATAACACCGATCTTACTAATCTGATATATAGCCGGATTTTTATATATATCAGGCAATTTGATTTCCAGATTTTACTTGACCTAGACATTGTATGATTTGTTTTTTTTCAGTCTTTCATTAAAATGTGTGTCTAAATCATGACAGTTTATATCTTATTTTCTTATTAATTTCTGGTGAAATCGAGCTATAACTTCATAAATAGTAAAAAAAGTTAGGTGCTATTTTCTTCAAAATACTTAGTCCTAGCGCATAGAGCAGTTTTAATTATTCAAATAGCTAAATCATGGTATTGCATAACCTAGAATCAAATTCACATATCCAATTGTTAAGATAGAATGCGCTCTATTCCAATATTTGGAAATTTTCAAGTCTTCGTGGGTGTTCAAAACTGTTCAGCTTAGAAATCTTGTATGGTAACAAAATGTAAAATGCTTAGGAAAATGAATAAGTATAAGATCGAATAATTATATGAAAAGCTGTGACTGATTACATCCTTTTCAATAATAAAACTAATTTAATAAAATTCAATACAGAAAGAAATGGCAAAGAAAAAATATGAGTAGTAAGACTAACCTTCAAGGGATGTGGCTGGAAACTGTACAAGATTTGAAAAGAACACTCAAAGGAAATAATATGAACACAAAGAAAACAGACGAACAAGAAAGAGCAAGTGATAAGTAATGGCCATATAGCTAATACGTAATGGGGGGGGGGGGGGGGCAGGGGCGTGAGTAATCGGCAGTTAGGTAATATGTAATGTTTTGAAGGTGGTGTGATCGTATTAAACAATTTAAACATCCTCCAATCCTTTCCATAATACATAACAGCCTATTACACACACACACACACACACCTCATTCTCTTCTTATTCTAAGATCAAAGCACCCCCACCATTACATATTACCTAACTGCTTGTTACTAGTTGTTAGAAAGCTTTACATTGAAAAAATACATTAATTGCCTACATACCTGATGCCAGAACTTTAATAGCAAATTATTAATAAGATTTTTTTTTTCATCTGTTTTTCATTTTAGCACCCTTAATTCATATTTTTCGTTGCGCCTTGGCGAATTTAGACTTTGTGATATACTTCTGTAAGAATGCTTTTCATATTTAGTCTTTGTCATAATTTACGTGAAAACGCATTCCACAGTATATGAAATTATTGCCCTTAAATCTAGCCGATAAAGCTCACCTAGGATGGGCGTGACCCAGTCTCTAGTGTGACTTATTGGCCATTCATTATTCATTTTGCTTGCTTTCCGATAAATGCTGCATCTCATTCTGTAAATAATTTTTAGACCTATATAGAGGATTTTGTGATAGTCTAGGCAGATTATGACAGTATTGTGCGATTAAGCTACTATATATTGTACCATTGTATGCGACTCTTTCACCAGGGTATAACTACATCCTCTCCATCCTACCTGAGGGACAGGAGGAGCTGAGCGTTACTATATATATATATATATATATATATATATATATATATATATATATATATATATATATATATATATATATATATATATATATATATATATATATATAAAACCTGATACTTACTCATTATTATACAGGGGAAATTACAAAATAAATCCTTCGGGTCGTATTTCTTTTTTATAGTCAGCATATTAATTAGGATTTTTTTTTTTATAATTTGAAAAGAATCAGTTAAAGCAAGTAAGATATAGAAGTGCTAGAATATTCCTTGTTTTATGATGGATTTAAGTCAGAATCATTTTGAATTATTATTATTATTATTATTATTATTATTATTATTATTATTATTATTATTATTATTACAAGCTAGGCTATAACCTTCGTTGGAAAAGCATGATGCTATAAGCCCAAGGGTTCCAACAGGGTAACATAGCCCGGTGAAGGAAGGGAACAAGGAAATAGATAAACTACAGGAGAAGAATAAACAATCAAAATAAAATATTTCTAGAATAGTAACAACATCAAATTAGATCCTTCACATACAAACTATAAAAACTTGAAATAAAAAAAACGAGAGGAAGAGAAAAAGATAGAACAATGTACTCGATTGTACCCCCAAGCAAGAGAACTCTAATCCAAGGCAGTTGAAGGCCATGGTACAGAGGCTATGACACTACCCAAGACCAAACAACAATGATTTAATTTTGGAGTGCTCTTCTCCTAGAACAGTTGCTTAGCATATCCAAATAGTCTCATCTACCCCTACCCTGGACAATTATACTGCAGTATTTAACCCCTTGAGCGAAGAAAAATAATTGCTCGGTAATCTTAGTGTTGTAATGTGCATGAAGATAGAAGAGAATGTGGAAAGAATAGGCCAGACTATTCGGTGTATGTGTAGTAAAAAACAAAATGAACCGTAACCACTGAGAAGGATCCAATGTAGTACTGTCTGGCTAGTCAAAGGACCCAATAACCCTCTAGATGTAGTATCTCGGTGAGTGGCTAGTGTCCTGGCCAACCTACTTCCTATGTTTATGTTTGGATGAGAACAGAACAACATATTCTGCAAATAATAAAAATGGTTAATATTTGCTATATCTGATATAAGGTTATCATCTGGTTAAAGATCTTGAGTTAGCAAATGATATATAATATATATTATATGTAAAATATATGTAACGTAGATTTATTCAGTGATGAACATGGTCTAGACTCTAGAAATATCAGCTTGCTCGCTTTAAGATGCCTTTGCTTTAGGCGAGACACGTGCTCTTTCTTTGGCAGCCCGTAAAAAATATTAACGTGTGTGGAGAGGTTTTGCACCATAAGTTTAGATTTTGCCGACTACCCATAGAAATGAGATAGAATGTGGCAGCTTTCAAGAAAAACCTGAAGACTTATCTTTTTAGAAAGTGTTATAATAGTGACCTGAAAACAATTAAGCCTGAAATTATTTTTTCACACACCAAGGCCCGCCTGAACAGACCTTTAGTGTTTGGTGGAGGGCGAGAAATAAACCCCTAAAAAAAAAAAAAAGTAAAGAATGGTTTTACCAACATGCAGGAGTAACAGGAAGAGTAATTGGTAGACACCAATTGTTACGATAACATGCCTGTAATAAAGCCTTAATGCATATAGTGGGATTATGCTAACACATAATATGTGTTAGCATAATACATAAAAAGCATAATAATGAAACATATCTTATATCTGTTTCATACAGTACTATAGGCTTATATAAAAGTTAGTTTTATTTTAGGCTTATGATAAATTAGATTCAAATCCAAGTAGGCATATACAGTAGTAGGACAAACTTACAATTCTTCTAAAAGATCTATAATTACTTATAATTCTTATAAGATGGCAATGAATTAAAGTGCAAAGGTTATCCTTTTGAATAGGCCTAAGTATATCAATGCCTTATTCTTATAATAATCCTTTTGGTAATGAAGTTGACCTAACATAATTGTTACAAGAGAGATGGAAGTGTGTATGTGCGCGCGTGTGTGTAAGTTTGTGTGTGTGTGTGTATGTATGAATGTATGTTGACTGACGGCTAATCTTAATCAACTTAACAGTTAACTGATTAGCGTCAAATGGTTTGCTTCCGTTTCTTGTCCGATGTGTAAGAAATTATATTCAAGGCAGCGAAAAATGACCGAGAGTGAGGGCACTTGGTTTGAAACAAATTCTTCCACAAGAGCCATATCTCTTCTCCTTCTCCGATTTATCTCCAATTCTATCTGCTTTATTCCTTCCAACACTCTCTCGTTCATATATTAATCTTAATATTTCTACAACGAATAGTATCCAGTTCCCTTTCTTTCATTATTATGCTTTTTATGTATGATGGTGCCTCCCTTGCAGCTTTGTACCCATATCTCTTGATATTTTAAACTTCTCTCATCTGTCAAAACATATTTAACATATATATTCTTTCCATAAAACGAGTCCCTCTCATGTCTACTGCTGATGAAAGCCCTGATAAATAATTTTCTTTTCTGGAGTTGTTACTTATCGAGTTATTTTTCCATGATATTTTTGTTAATCACAATCCGACACATATACGAGTGTTTCTTTACCACGCAACCACTTTCAATTGCGGAGATTATGTTGAATTTGAAATACCGGTTTTTCTTTTTAATCCTCTTTTCAGCTAAATGCAGAGACGCAAAGTATGAGGACCAGGTAAAAAATATCAATTTAAAACATGTCTAAAACTTCTATGAAAATATAATTTTTAAGTGGAAAATTGTATTATTGGCCGAAAATGGAATGTTTATGGCCTCAAAGAAGTCACCCATGTTGCAGTTTGAAGCAATAAACCCTAAGTCCAATTAGTCCTGCGTCTGCCAGCAAATTACCTTGCAATGAAATTCGCTACCTTCCGTTGATTTCGTCGTTTCTGCTTCCTCCATTAGTCCTATTTTTCTTCTCACTTGCCAGACGACACGATTGATAGGTCAGTACAAGTAACATTAAGGTATTATTGATTGCATTTTGATTAGTCTTATTACTGGGTTTCGAGATCAGGGCCAACCCTGCATGTGAACTTTGACTTCTTTTATCGTGGGCTGTTACTATTCAAGGATTTTTCTCAACTTATTTGAACTCTCGTAAAATATGTATTCATTTTGACGGAAAGTAGCATTGAATTAGAAGTATCTTGGTACTACATTTTTATTTAGCAGGAATCATCACTGATATTCAAACTAGGATATTAGATTTCTGTTTTTTTTTTTTTTTTTTTTTTTTTAGGATTTGGAAGAAATTTCACTATCATAAAATATCCTTGGTAATATTTTCGAATATTCTTATACCTAATTTTACATTTGAGATACAAATCTCAGCAAAACAGTGTATCTGTTCGGTCACCCCGAGAAAAGCAAATACCGATAACAATCCTAATTGTGTTGTTGGTCTTCAACCATTATTAGCTCTACCTTTTCACTTCCATTAGTTTATAAATTGTCAGCTCTTGATTTAAAGGTGATTTTTGTTACAGTTACCATATTTGTTAAGTACATATTTTCCAAGATACTTTTCTATGACCTCCATTTGGGATGATAACAATATAACGACAGAAAATAAAACTTTCTGGTCAGCAAGATCTTCTAATGACGAAAACCTAAGAATTTATCCAAAGAAGTCATATCATAAAAGTTAGTAGTTTATTTCTTATTTGATGTATCTTTATTTTACCTCATATTTAGCAGTCCTTTTCTTATGTGAAATTAGAAATATTGGTTAATTTCTCAGTTTACATCGAATAGTACATATCCTATTGTGGAACTTTTTCAACGTAAGAGATGATAGTATATTTTTCTCTTTTTGTATCAGACCAATCGTTATTGTTATTATTATCTTAATTTTTATTATTTAGAAGTTAAGCAGCAACCCTTGTTAGAAAAGCGAGACCTTTCTTTTGTAATAAAATCTAATGGTCCATTTCGAATTTTTCATCGGATGTAGTTGTTCATTTCTTATTTGGTATAAGATATAAAAGTAAATTTCGGATTTTATATGCTGTAAGGACATTTTTCATATCTGATGGCTTGTTTGTTGTTCTGTGTGAAACCTTGTCCTACCTAACCTTCGGAAAGGTTTTGTAATTAGGAAGAGGACTACAGGAAGTAAGGGATTCTTAAGGTTGAAGGACCGCCTAAAAAACAAGGTTTTTAAGGAGGGGCCAGGTTCAAGTTTAGTCTACTCAAGTCACCCTCTTATTTACTCGTATGTCTATATTGTCCTGTTTGAAGTGGATACCGGTGTACCAGTTAGGAGCCTTAGCATAACTGAGAATGATATACAAACAAACAGTGTTGCAAACTTAGGTGTAGAGAGAGAGAGAGAGAGAGAGAGAGAGAGAGAGAGAGAGAGAGAGAGAGAGAGAGAGAGTGGAAATTTGCACACAACCAGGAAGCCAGGGTGTAGGGTATCAATTAGGGTGCAAGAGGGGGGTCCCAAAAAGGGAGAGCAGGAAAAGGCCTTTGATAACAGGGCTGATATTATAGTAAGTCGGACACGAGAAAGAAAATCCTGAACAGCAAGAGAGAGGCTATCCAGCATCTTATTGAACCTTGGTATTTCTTGGTCGGTGAAATATCAGTTGATGATCCTGTGGCTTCAACTTGTCTGGGATCGGAAGAAGGTTGTACTCTTTACAAATTCCTCATCTCTCTCAGTTGATTTCTATATTTTCAGTATTTAAAACTATCCCTAACTAGTCTAATGATGAATGTTTCTTAGTAAATAAAATACTTTTCATTTAGAATATTTTGACAGCCCTAGTTCTTTTTGTATACCAATCTAGTAATTAATTTTATTGAAACACTTTTAGACTACATTGTATGATACCACTCGGGGCCCCATTTTTGTGAATAGTCGTATTTTCGGATTAAAAAATGAGTTTAAATGGCAAATTTGTATAAACTCAAATGAAGACACACACACACACACACACACACACACACACACATATATATATATATATATATATATATATATATATATATATATATATATATATATATATATGTATATACGAGATATGCAAATATATATCATCATCATCATCTGCCACTGAAAGTTCACTGGAGGATAAAGGCCTCAGGCATGCCTTTCCACTCCCGCCTGATTATCGACTTTTTATTCCAGTCTAAACCAGTAAATTTTCTTAGCTCGTCTATCAATCGTCTTCTCTTCCTTCCATGCTTCGTTTGCAATCACTAGGGACCCATTCTGTCATTAATTTTGTCCATCTATTATCAGGCATTCTCATTATATGTCTTGCCAAGTGGGTTTTTTTTTCTTAAATGTTGTTAGAATATCCTTCACTTAGTTTGCTCTTGCATCCCCGTCGCTATTTTCCTGTCTCTTTGTATTATTCCCATCAATATTCTTTCCATAGCTCTTTGAGTTGTAACTAACTTATGTTCTAAGCCTTTAGTAAGGTTCCAAGTTTCTAATGCATAGGTTGATATTGGTAGGACCATCTCATCAAATACTTTCCTCATTAGAGAAAGTGGCATTTTAATTTTCATAATCCAATTTTTGCTTCCCAAAAGCTCTCCATCCCATGCTTACCATTCTTTTTATTTTGGTCCCATGTTCTGGGGAAACACTTATTGTCTGTCCTAAGTACGTATATTTATTAGCAATCTCTAGGGGTTCATCCATAACCCTTATTTGTTGTGTCTCTGTATTTTCATTTAAGATTTTCTTAGTTTCACTTTTATTGATTTTCAGTCCTGCAATTTTGCTTTCGCTCTTCACATATTTTATCATATTCTGCAATTCCTCCCATGATTCACTAAATAGAACTAATGTCATCTGCAAATCTAAGTTGTTGAGGTATTTCTCATTAATGTTAATTCCTTCATTTTCCCCATCTAAATTCTTATGAACTTCTTCTAGGCATGCTGTGAATAAGTTAGGGGAGATGGGATTTCCTAGTTCTGTGTAGCAAACTAATCACAATCTCAGAAAATACGAGTTACAAAACTGACTCACCCTCTCAAAGTTTTGGTTGATAATTTTGTTTCATATCACCTTTCCTTGCATCGGGTAAGGCGTATGTCTCAATTAAACGTCGTTTTATTTCAGTGTAACATCTTAAATTGTCTTGTGGCCAACACATTACTTTTATTGCCAGAGCATCATTAAGCAATCTAATTACTTGTATTGCTTTTTCTCTATCTGACCATCCATATGTGGTTACTTCAGTCTCTCGAAAAAGCTTTGATTGTTTGAAACCCTTCATTAGGCCGTTGATCTCAAAAGGCCTAACACTGACCTGAAGTTCTGGCAATTTTTGAACTACGATGTTTTGACAATCTTCACTCGGATGTGCATGTACGCTTTCACTTGAGTGTGTTTGAACTTCGTTTATGTTCGTCGAAAATGCTGTGGCTGCGCGCCGCTCCTCTCCCCGTTCAACTGATATTCGGTTCATCAACTCGACTAGGTTATCTAATTTATTTTCTAGGTCCTGTGTTCGTTGTTCTCGTCTATATTCATATCGTCATCACTATAACCAATTGCTTCTTCGTTTATATGTCCTGCAGTAGCAGTGTCTGTTGTGTTAAACCTCGTATACCTAGGCATCTTGAAATGTTATTTTACCAGCCTAAAATACAACTTTTCTCACAACATACACAAACAGACGTAGTCTTTCACCTGACACCAATTATGTCCCATATCGACGGATAATGAGACATCGGAACGTGTGTTTTTTCACTGTATTACAAAAGGATCGTGAAAACGCTTTTCACAGCGAGATACTCTTCAGACAAGTACCATATTGCTGTTGGGAGTGCTCGAGTGGCACTGCCACTCTTTTGAGTAAGTAAGGCAAGGTAACTCTGTCAATATGCTGAAACTGCTAGAATTGGTGGAAATTTCCACTGTGATGAAAATATACTCACCTATAGAGTTCAGTGATCTCGTAAAACAATATATGACATAGTACTCTTGAAAAGCTCATTGATTTCACTGCATAAAACATTAACATCTACATGTTTTCTATACAAGGCTACACACACACACACACACACACACACACATATATATATATATATATATATGTGTGTGTGTGTGTTTATATATATGTATGTATATATATATATATATATATATATATATATATATATATATATATATATATATGTATATATATATATATATATATATATATATATATATATATATATATATATATATATATATAGGCTATATATATATATATATATATATATATATATATATATATATATATATATATATATATATATATATATATATATATATGTATATATATATATATATATATATATATATATATATATATATATATATATATATATATATATATATATATATATATATATATATATATTATACAGTATGTGATGTGTGCAAAAAATAAATATATAATGATTGGCGTTTATGCTTCTAGAAAAAAATAGATTCACTAGGAAGGCTTTTTCGGCATTTATTACGATGAACCAACTTTTCGGGCAACCATCTTTCCCACAATCAGGGTAATATATGCTTGTTAACTGAAATTATTGAACACTGATTTGATAAATCAATAAAATTCAATTAATGAGGCAGGAGTCATAACAACTACATTGAAATGAGATACATTATAATATCACTAACGAAAAAAATACTTTTCTTTAATGAAAACGTGCACATATATTTGTGCTTCCTCATGTCAGCATATTATTATCAGTCTATTTTGACGTTAGTAACGTAAATATATTTGTAAAATCTCTTGACAGCCCAGTCTCATCCAAAGTCCCATGCCGTAATATATTTCTTCCACAATTCTTAATTTTCTCTCTTGTGCTCATGCTGATGTTAAGAATATGAATTAGCTCTGATACGCGTTGCTTTAACAAACATTGGCGAACGATCGAATATAAACGTTTAATTCTTTTTAAGCAAAGCTAATTCAAACAAAAAGCAGAAAGAGCGAAACGCCTATAACGAATAGAAGTTCCGTGTAGTCTTTTATCCTGGATCTTAAATAGTTAAGAATTTGGCTTCTTTTTTTATTCGGCAATATGAGAAGGAATTTAATCCATAAGAAAATGTAATCAAACAAGGCTTGTAAA
>NC_090732.1:96513773-96523773 GCF_036898095.1 Palaemon carinicauda | reverse complement strand
AGAGCAATACAGTATATTTTTACGGATAATTTCAGATTATAAATTATTTTTTTTTTTTAACAGTGTACTTAGAAAATCATTAATAGGAATCGATTAAAGAAATTAAATGTTACTAAGGATTAAGAATTTTGAGTTACGAAAAATACATTCATTATTACACACTACATTATACTGCATTGAGGCAGGAGAGCAAATGCCAAATAAACAATTATGCAACCTCCTGTGCGCTGGAAAAAGATGTTCAAGATGCTGTCTCCTTCTATCAAGATTTCATTGCGTTATTTCTCCAACGGAATCTAAGGCCCACCCTACAAACATGAAAAATTTTGTATAATTTGACTCATTCATACGCTTAAACGCGTTTTCAGTGATCCCAATGTTACTTTGGCAAGTGTTAATAACTTTCCATCCAGAGAATGATAAGATAGCTGGATAACTAGACCGCTGTATGCTCTTGACCCGTTGTTTGAAGTGGCTTTCCTCGTCCAAACATCGCTTTGGGGTTGATAGAAAACAATACATACGCACAACATCGTTATTCTTTCCTGTTTCTTTCCGTTGTTTGTAAATTACCAATTGTGGCGAACATGAAAATTTGACCTTTAAAGCGTTGTATAAATTATTTAATCTTAGCTAACTAGCGCTTGTTGTTTATTACCGACTTTTTCCTTGGGAGGTAATGGCAGTGCCATTTTTATTTTAGGTAACACCTCATATTGTATGAAGAAAATAATAGTGTAGTTACAAATGTTAGTCACAGTATGATGGTTACCATTAAAAACCATATTCGCAATGGTAATAGCATATTGAAGTTGTGTCATGTCAATGTAATGATACGTCATTACTGTAGTTGCTATTTTTCTGTCGTAGTATCAGTTCACGCTGAGGTTGAGTTTACTAAGAGGTGTTATTAAAATGGGCAGGAAAAGAAACGGAAAGATAGATAGAAAAAGAAACGAATTGAAACAAGTATAAAAACTCAGAAAATGAATAGGTGGGTAGAGGGAGAGAGAGAAAAAAAAAAATCAGCACTTTATAAGTCGTGACTACGGGTTTGAAAGTCTATGAGATGTCAAGGACGAGTCAGGTGAATGGGCGGGGATACTGACATTACTACATCTCCCCTCCCCAATTTACTCCGGCATTTATTCTCTACGCTACGCCTGTCTCTTAACTCAACTCCTCTTATTGGTAGCTTCCCTTTTGATGGTTTACGCATTGCGAAATGGGAGAGTTTGCCTCATATCTCCCATAACTCTAATTAACCATTGACCTAAGATTGCTTTAGTAGGAGGATGAAATCAATCTATTATGTTGGGCAAATGATATCGAGATGTAATATGATTGGAGTATTAGGGAAGGGGTGCATACGTAAAAGTTAAGTATGGCGGAGAAGAAATGACTGGTAAAAATGGGAAATAAATACGGAAGTTTCACAGCAGATGAAGTGACGGTCTTATGTAATATTCTGTAAAAGGGTTGCAGAACAAATCATATGCAAAACATTAATACTTCCGCGGAAATTATAATAAATGAGAGAGACAGATATTTATACAACGTATTAGGAAAAGTATTCCTGTTATACTTATGATAAGTATTGAAAAATTTGAATAATGTGATTTAGAAACTTGATTAGAAAATATAAGAAAGAAAGTGAAGTAATTGTGACACAAATCAATTACAGAAATGAAATGATATTAAAGATCAAGAAGGTAAACAACAAAATATATATTCGTTATAGCACAACTGCATCATAATGTAGCGAGACAGGAAAGAAAATGGCATATAATCAGTTATGCAACGGTGTACGCAGGAAACCAAATGATAACTACGTGGTAGCGAACAGGCTATTACGGTATTTGATGATGATTAGAAAGTAGAATCGTGGCGAAGTAAAATTTCTTGAAATATGGCAAAACAAAGGAGAAAATAAAGAATGAAAGGGGAAATTCATTAAGTAAGAAGGGATTAGAAGAAAGCTAAAGTTTAGTAAAAGTTAAATAGCGAACGAAAGAGGGAATATTAATGAAGTCAACAGCGAAGCTGAATAAGAATTCAATTTGAAATCAAGCGAATAATACTTGGTAGGAATTTAAATGAAAAAGGAGACATCTCACTCTACTCATGAATAAAGAACGTTCGCTGATGACCAGGGGATTTTTTTTTTTCAAGGAAAGGAAAATAAGTAGAAAGGGGATCAAAGACTAATTAGTGACCAGCAGTAACTTGAGATTGTATTTAAAACTTGCTTATATAATCAAAATTAGACACAACTGCTTCTTTATAATATTTTCTAATTCCATTATTGTCACTTGCCAACTACTAATGTTGAAAGAATAAAAAAACATGCCATATACCGGTATCATAGAAAACTCTTATATCCTTCTGCAGATAACTGTCTTTTGAGTATCTTTATAGACGTTCAAATATTATTCAATTGATCTCGAGGTTTATTTTTGGTTACGGAAATTGTCATATCACTTTAGTTATACAGATTATTGTAATCCATCGTATTTTATGAAATGGTTAAAATCGCTCCATCGTATTTTATGAAATGGTTAAAATCGCTGTAATTTATGTCTCATAACGTTCTTTTTAAACCTGAAGTATGTCTTTCAGTAGATATTTATAATTTTTATAGAGTAAATGACGGAAGAATAATTCTTTCGATTATGCATGAATATTTATATGCAGATGTCTTGCCATATATATATATATATATATATATATATATATATATATATATATATATATATTATATAGTATATATATATATATATATATATATATATATATTTTGTATATAGCAGTGATATGAAATAGATTCATTACTGGTCTCTAGATATGGGTGTTTGTTCAATAACACAATATCAATTGCTCTTGACCTTTGATACGGCATTACGTATAGAAATTAAGCAACTACTTGCTCCCAAATAAGAATGAAACTTTCATTATTCTATTTCTATTTCATAACGACAGAAGATCAAAATAACATCCGCAAAGAGTATATTTCCCAAACTATTGACAAACTTCCGCTGAACTTATTATTTTCAAGATAATTAGTGTTTGTCCCCTGTATATGTTTTCATTTTATAGGTGAATCGATACTGGTTATAAAAGACACTGTAAACTTTGCACTTGTGGCTTTTTCATCGCCAGAATGCTGGAATCCATCGTTAACCTTTTGGAAATAGAAAATAAATATTTAGTTTTTCATGATAGTAGCCAGTGATGGGAGTAGCAGTGGGGCAATGTTATGAACAAACATCATTAGCATAATTTTCATTTTATGGCTCATCATTAAATCCAGTTTTTCATTTTCACTTCAAATAAACAAGAGAAATCATTTGACGTGTATTTAAATTGTATTAGCTGCCTTGATGTTCATGAATTATATTAGATTCAACTTTCTCCGGGAGATTTCTCTGAATTTAAAAGTTATTTGTGGCAATCTAATTAACTTAGGTAACTTTGTTAATCCATGTTCGCTTTCTTTTGGAAGGCTGAGATATATATGGAAAGGTTTATGATAAATAATTTATTATTTCTCGTTGGGAGATTTGTCTTCAGGAAATGTAATTTATGAGTGAAACCTCATCATCCATGCGTCTGCTTTCCGAACTGTCATGTCATCCATAAGATTTTATAATGGAAGATGAGTGTAACAGATACCTGTCTCATCAAGATACTCTTTATTATTGCAATGACTAACAAATATACGGTGACAATGATTGATATTATGATTGCACTGGAACATAACCCTGGCTCGAATAAAGCGAAAAAAAAAAATTTGCGTGATTTCCTCGTTCTTCAGCACAAACCTCCGGCCTGGGATCGGATTCTGCTACATCACTGACCACGGGAAAGGTTAATCATCCTAGGCCAAGGTTGAAGAATACCGAGCCGTCTTACCACTGACCCAAAAATTTTTTTTTTTTTTTTTTTTTTTTTGCCTCAAAATGACGCCATCGTCTTTATAAAGCGGATATGTAGTCAATTCTCGTTTTCGTACTAGTCATTATTTTTTATGTCACTAAAATGTGAGCCAAATCCAAATGAAAGACAGTTTATTATACTTCTTTGAATGACTGCTTTAAAAAAAAAAAAAAAAAAAAAAAAAAAAAAAAACTAAGCTGGCAAGAAATTCAGAAAGACATTACTCTGTATTAAACGAACGTGCTTTCTGCCCGATGCATTACGAAGATATGATTTGAATGTGGTCATGCAAGATGCACGGCAGTTATATTCCATTTAAGTACTGCGGTGAAATGGAAAAGAAAAATGTAAGATATAAGTAGGAGTCTAGGAAATATTAGACTGAATGGAAAGGTATGAACCGTGCTGCCACAAGGCCAGTGAAATTTAGTAACAAGTGATAGAAATATCAATTATGGCACGTATATCTGCATTTCTTGAACTTGCCGGCCATTTGCGTCGTATCGCATAAGGTGAAGCACTCTATCCCAAATTATGTAGTGGATAATTTGTCAGCTGACGTGATGTAGAAGCTATTAAACTGATTTCAAAGCTTTAGATACCGAGCATCATAAGCAAGAAAAACAAGGTTTAATTTTACAACTTTGATCAAAGCTGAATTACAAGTTTTCGAAATTGAAATTACTTAGATTAAAATGTTAGTGAGATATAACCGAACCTATAAAATTCACCAAAGTCAATATTCAATTTCTGTTGTAACTTGTATTTTCGAGCCGGGGCAGCTTTCCATGCTGGAGCCGTGGGCCGTGTGACTTTTTGATGATCCAATTAGGGGCCGCAGCATGTTGATAATGAAGCGTCGAAATTTAAAAAAAGAAGAACAAAAAATCAATGACGGAAATATCATGAGCAAAAGCACTCAAAAATATATGAAATGCTAGTGATATTTATGTTTATTATTGCTATAGGATAAGAGCATTAGGGACTAGCGTCGCAGATCGTGTGTTAACTTATTTTCTCATACTGAAATCTGTTACCTATTTAATCTTGCTGGTCATATCAGTAGCTGACTAGTATGTTCCATTGAAAATTTGTTTTAAATATACTGATAATAATAACAACTGTAGTAAGATAACAATAATGGTAGGGAAAAAAGATAGCTTAATGATAATGATTACTATTAGTGCTATTTTATACCATATTAATACCAGTGATAAGAAATACATAAATACGATTTTGTATTAGATATCGAAATTGAAAGCGGGCCATCTTATGAATAACTAAGAGAAAGTATTCCATGGACCAGATTGACCTCCCCGGGTTAAATCATGACACCAAGGATTCTTTTTATGTTTTCTTCTTGTGCTTCGGACTCTTAAGGAAACTCGTCTCGCATTTCGAGAAAAAAAAAATGCTTCAAGTGACACATGAGAATTAAATGTCACTTGTGAATCATATCTGTTGGAAGCATACGACTTTGTTTAAAAAGTAACGCGTCTGTAGAAGTCTTAAGCCTGCACCTTAAAACAATAGATAATGTTCCCTTGGGAATCTTTATGCGAATAATTAGTTATTAGACTCTTTGAATAGCCATTGATAGACTCTGAAATAAGTTTTTTTGAATTGTAATTGTGTAAATCCCAATGAATAGTCTCTTTTGTCCTGTCATTTTTTTTTCTTTTTTTTTTTTTACTAGACCCTCAATAGCTTATTGAATTTATATTGCAGCTTTTGGTAAAAAAAAAATTTGTAATTTTTTCTAGTGTTGTAAATGACCACCTTTCAATATACTGTAGGTGTGTACGAATAAGTAAGAAACAGATTCTTACTTATTAGTATTTACTACTTTCCATTACTGGGATTTTATTATGCTTCCGTTTTTAGTTGAAGTAAAATTACAAAGAATATCATCCTTTGTACTAACGCAAGATGTTAACAAAAGCGAGTTGGAAAATCCCCATCGATTTACTGATTTGTATTGGGAAATTTTTTGTTTGTTTCTAATGCTCATTTCTGTGTTTAGTTTTCTGTATAAGTCGCACGAGTTTAGTCTTTACAAAGTTTTCTCTAAACCAGAACTTGAATGATAAATTCATCCTGCAATAAGGATTTATCTTTACTGTTTACGGACAAAATTGTAACATTATTGCGTATGAAATACATACCATTGAGTAACTAGGAAACTATTTATCATTAAATCTTTCATATTTGCTTTATTATCTTTCTAAAGTTTATAGTATTACCTTCATAAGTACCGAGTTTTTCGTATAGAAAAACTCTGAGGTTCCCTCTAAGAGTAAGAGTCTGCGTTGCCACAATGGCAATTCATTTCAAATAATATATAATATTTTGTTTGTGATTCTCCTTATTTCATAAAATAATTCGTAATCATTAGTTTAAAACCATAGAAAAGATGATTGGGGCTTAGCTGTCAATTGCGTTTTATAGGTTCTTGGTTATTTTTGCAAGAAAAATCTACAATAAGCCTCAATACCATGATGAATATTTTTTCTGTGCAATATTCTAAAACGGTCAACGTAAAAGAGATAACTTCTTGTTCCATTCCCTCCGAAGCATTAGATGGCTTTTCCTTTCCTCCCAGTTGAATCCTGCTTTTTATGATATTTTCTTCTTAATATGGTAATATAGCTTCGAAAACATCTCATAGTAAGGCACAACATGATTGCCCTATTCATTGCTTGTTAATAAATAGCCGGTTTATTTCCTATTTTGACCTTGTTCAAAGGTGCCCTCATGGCTTTCCAGACATTTATCATTTTATTTCAGGGCGCTCTCAAGCTTTCTGATATCAATTCTTCGTCGTCTCATGTAAAAGATACTGAAATCTTGCTAACTTAACCTTAGAATGAAATCATTACGTTCACCAAAGTACGAGTAACCTTTCTTCAGGAATTTTGCTCATATTCTTGACGCCAAAATCATTTCGGCCCATCAGTAATTTATTCTCTTCCTCAGACTGTGCCCTTATCATTCTCTCATTGAAGAAGTACCATTTCCTTTCTCTATTATATATTCTGCTTTGGCAGTGAGAGGTTTCTCTAAAGTAACTCGATTAGATTAATACATTTTCTCTCGGCCCTAGCTTTTTAATTGTAACATTATCTTTCAAAACATATGTCATTATAAAAGAGCATAGGAATGAAGAGTTTTTCATTCTTTTTATCACCCTTTAAAGCTTCAAACCATTCATCAATTTTTATGGCTGTTCTTAGTTCTTTTCTGACAGAAAAATGGAAAAAGAAAAGGCAATAGATATGCCATTTTTTCAATAACAGGACTCTCTCTCTCTCTCTCTCTCTCTCTCCTCTCTCTCTCTCTCTCTCTCTCTCTCTCTCTCTCTCTCTCTCTCTCTGAATAGAGATCAATTTTAGTATATTCTAACATTGATATCTGAAGGGCTACAATAATTGACTCACATTACTATATAATTTTCAGTAAACTCTCTCTCTCTCTCTCTCTCTCTCTCTCTCTCTCTCTCTCTCTCTCTCTCTCTCTCTCTCTCTCTCTCTCTCAATAAATCAGTAAATAAGACAAATAAAACGTAAAATTGCAATATAATGCTCAATGTAAAGTATTTTTTTACACTACGTCGAATGAATTTTAAAACTACTTCGGAGATTGTGAAGAACAATTCGAGTTCCAAAGTGACCCTCTCCTTATTAGGCCCCAGTTAATTGTGAATACCTATTGAAATTCGTGCCCACAAATTACCTTGGCTTAACGCATCCGCGCACACAAATATAAATTACATGACTCATATGTGGAACACAGGTGTTCTAGGCCTCCGGCCAGTCTACCTCTAGTCGACGAAGCTCTCAGTTGGAAACTTCAAAATGGTCACTAAAGTTGTAAAAGGGCGTATGGTGAAACAACACGCTCACATACACTTTATACACACGAATACAGAACTATATGTGTGTGCGTATACTGCACACACACACACACACACCACACACACACACATATATATATATATATATATATAATATATATTATATATATATATATATATATATATATATATATATATATATATATATATATATGAAATATATTATCTGTGTATATTAGATATTTTTTACTGTTTTAAAATGTAACGACAGGTGTCATAATTTTGGCTTTCAGCAAGTGTGTATATAGGATAAGATTGATAGCACTATAGCCTACCGCATGGGTTTTCAAAGAGACTAAATTATACGCAGACGGAGACTGTTTTATCGACGTTCGTCCACCCAAGCTCTGACCAGACAACGTTTTTTAACGAGCGGTATACCAATCCTTTTACTGAAATAATATATATATATATATATATATATATATATATATATATATATATATATATATATATATATATATATATAGATATGTATATATATATATATATATATATATATATATATATATATATATATATATATATATGTGTGTGTGTGTGTGTGTGTGTGTGTATATGAAGACTAAGGCCTCAGACATGTCATTATTCATGTCTGTGGTTTGGCCAGTTTTCATCATCACGCCGGCCAACTGCGGATTGGTGATGGTGGGAGACTTTGATTGCTCACAGCAAACCAGCCTAGTATGGGTGGCCCTGACTAGTACATGGCAATACACGCACCCTTCCACTACGGTAGGATATCCCCACTCAGAAAGGGATATATATATATATATTATATATAATATATATATATATATATATATATATATATATATATATATATATATATATATATATATATATATATATATATAACGTGCGTGTGTGTTTGTGTGTGTGAGTTAGTATTTATACAGTATATATAACTATAAAAAGGTCAATCAATTAATGAATAAGTAAAATATTCGAAACTCAAATTAATGTGGTCAATTCTCCAGTGGTTTTAACGCCTTGTGATGCCTAGATCACGTTCCGTGGAATCAAATTAAAACCAGATTTGACCACCAGATTACTTTTGTCTTTGCTAACCATGCTGCAGTCGCCAGCCAATTGCCGTATAGTGAAGAGTCGGGTGTTCTTAGATGTTACATCTTCTGTTGTTATTTTTAACAGTTTTCTTTCCTTATATGTTATTAGAATATCTTCTAATTTAGTCTGCTTTCTTATCTTGTTGCTCTTTTTCTGTCCCTTGGTGTTATTCCCATCATACTTCTTTCATTACATATATACAGTATATATATATATATATATATATATATATATATATATATATATATATATATATATATATATATAAATATATATATATATATATATATATATATATATATATATATATATATACAGACTGTAGATTTAATTCTAAAAATGGTGTCACCCAAGCAAAGTTCTTCTGAACTTATGAAACAGAAAGAGTGCAGCAGGACTGCATCAATTTAATGGATCAAGTTGGATCTAACTTCACTTTCATCTTATTTTCATATGATTATTTTAGCAAAATTCTTTTCCGATAGTTTGATTTTAGTGGCGAGTCCAAGAATCTTCAAGTTGATACGGGGGGCTATTGTACAATAGCTTTAATACTTAAGAACAAAATTTTACGAGTCCTGTAAGTTGACCGTATAATATTAGCGTTTTCTTATCTAACCTCCATTGGCTTGCCTTCTGATTCTGATGATCAATAAAGATCAGAACTGCTTGGTCAAGTCAGTGATTGCTCGTCTGGTCTACTTGAAAAACCATGCGTCGTGCGAATATTAGCACCCAGGCCATGGCCATAATCAACCATGGTAAAAGTATATGCAAAGAAATGGCCTATATGCAATAGCTTGGCCAAACATTTTTGAAAGGAGAGGTAGAGTGTGTGGGAGAGAACCGGGCATAGTACATAGTGGCATGGAGAGGATAGGATTGAAAGTATTTTCTGGCATGTTTTAGAGGCTTAATGATAAGTCAAACAAGATCGGTGGAACATTACTCAATCTTTGCCTTGGATAAATACAGCACAAGGGTCGGGCAAACTCATAAAATAATATGTGTATGCCTGCAAATATAATAATTTACCTATACCATAAGAAAATGACGGTAGTATAAGAGAGTTGAAGCAAC
>NC_090732.1:96493773-96503773 GCF_036898095.1 Palaemon carinicauda | reverse complement strand
AAAACGAACGCCGGATAATAAATGGTGCTCACATTCACTGTTCATCTCCATACAAAATTACTTTTGAAATACGAGAATTAAAGGTGAATTTGCCCTTAGAATGCCTTTTACCAGGAGATCTAAAAAGAATTTAAAAACTTTCATGAATGCAGATCTGGTCAGTCTCACTGGATCTTCTGGCTTTCCATTTCTAATTTCTCTTAAGGCGATTGATAAAGAGAAAGATTTGCATCCTGGTTCTGCGTATCCACAAAAAAGATGTTGCTTTCACAATGCCCAGATAAGGAAAAGAATTTCTTTACTTGTTCTTTGGCTTTTAGTCTTTATATTTCAGACGCACACACACACGTGCGTGGGTGTGCGTGCGCGGGCTTATGTGTGAGCGTGCACACATGTCTAGTTTCCATAAAGAGTTTTATTCGAAAGGGCATTACTTCATCGTTTGAACTTATTAAGGATGATTCGTTAGACAATTCACATGTCATAGATAATTTCTTGAGATACTTTTAAGATAGTTTGCATGTATATATATATATATATATATAATATATATATATATATATATATATATATATATATATATATATATATATATACATATATATACTGTATACACACACCCACGTACCTATGCTCACATTATGTAAATATGCATATTTTCCTGTTACTTGCATGCCTTTATCCACTTTGATGGAAAGGGCTCACTGCAGATGAACCCTTCCGATTCCCAGCAAGTAATTTGGACTACATCATGAGGCCCCATGCCCTTCTTCATTAATTAGATTAAACAGTCTAAAATATATAGCACATTATATATATATATATATATATATATATATATATATATATATATATATATATATATAATGTATATATATATACATATATATGTATAGATATATATGTATACATATATATGTTTGTATATATATATACATATATATAATATATATATATATATATATATATATATATATATATATATATATATATATATATATATACATATATATATATATATATATATATATATATATATATATATATATATATATATATATATATACACACATATATACACAACATACTGTATAACTCAGACTTTTTATATATATAATATGATGAGAGACACTGACAGAGAAAGCTTTTCCTGCTGGCAAGTCATCGTTCCAATTTGCCATTATTACTTAATGCTTTCTGTCGTAATTTAACGAGAACTTATTTCATTAACAACTTCCTTTTTCTTATCAATTACACACATGCTTATATACATATATATACATATATATATATATATATATATATATATATATATATATATATATATATATATATATATATATATATATATATATATATATATATATATATGTGTGTGTTTGTGTGTGTATATATGTTTATATTTATTTATATATATGTATGTTTATATATAATTATATTTGTATATATATGTATGTATATATGTATATGTGTGTGTGTGTTCGTGTGCGTGTGTTATGTGTGTGTGCACGTGTGTGTGTGTACTCGGGCGCTCGTGTATTATTTATCTTTATACATATACATGTGCATATATATGTGTATATGTATGTATATCTATACACACATTCATATATATATATATATATATATATATATATATATATATATATATATACATATATGTGTGTGTATATAAATATATATGTGTGTATATATATATATTTATATATATGTATATATATGAAATGTAGCAGGATTTGTTCAAAACATTAATAACAGATTTGAATTATCTATGGAAGTCAAGTGGGGATTTTATGTATGAATGAAAGAAAAAAAAATTGAAGCTGTTGGATAGAATGTTTTTGTAGTATATGTAATGTAAAAAAAAAAATTGATATGGCGAGTTTTTTATGTGGTTCTATCTTGTGGAGAGAATAGAGAACATTAGTGAGTTTTGAGGTGCTTTGATTATGAGATAGGATAATAGTTAGGATTGGAAACGGATGGATACATGAAATGAAAGATGTAGATAAAGGTGAGTGGTGCAGTTTACGTAAGGAGCTCGATGCGCAACTGGTGAGCATTTTGTGTAGTTTGTGTGAAGTTACTAATACGAGAGATTTATGTTGTTTTTCCTTTGTATTTATCCTTAGTTTGTTAAAATGTCTCCTGCTTAGAAATAAGAGCACACATATATATATATATATATATATATATATATATATATATATATATATATATATATATATATATATATATATATATATATATATATACAGTATATAAAAATCTAAATATATATATACACTAAATATAAATGTATATATATTTGTATGTATGTATGTCTGTATGTCGCGCGCGCGTGTTTGTGCGTATGTCTTCGCGCGTGCTTATTTTGTGGTTGGGTTAGTTAGTGAGTGAGTTGGTGCATGGCTTCAGAAATTGGATACATGATACCTTGCTGAAAGACAGACATACTGAACATCTTTCTTTTTAAATGTGTCATACAATCAGTGACATTCGCAACCAAATTCGTAGGTGAGGCTCGACCCTCGCCCTCCCCCGCATTTTGCAATTCATTGAAGTGGCTCAGCTGCCTTACGTCAGCGCATTAACGTGCAATCAAGAAATGACGCAATCCCGTCATTTTTCTCAAATAAATCCTGTGTTGTATGATAATCGTTGAATGAGAATGTTTACTGACATTTATTGTAAAAGTGACAATTATTTCCAAGTCGAGGACCTGAATGTGAAGTGAGTAATTATTGGAGGAAAAATGGGTCGCGGGTTCCCTTCATACTTTACAAATGGTTGGGAAGATAAGTGTTGGCATTTGAGGTCAGATTTAAAGAGAGAGAGAGAGAGAGAGAGAGAGAGAGAGAGAGTGAGAGAGAGAGAGAGAGAGAGAGAGAGAGAGAGAGAGAGAGAGAGAGAGAGAGAGAGAGAGAGAGAGAGAGAGAGAGAAGAGGGTGCGTAATAACTTACCTTCTATTTCACCTTTCTCTTCTTTCGTAGTTAATTGAGAATGCTGCCTGATTTCTTGAAATTCTTTACATTAGAATACTACAAAGAATAGTGATTAAAGGAATATTCACAATAGATAATAAGTTTACATGTCCAGAAACAGACAGTTACTGTTCATTTAGAAATAATACAATGACTCGTCTATTATGAAACGATGCAGTACACATTGCAATGCAATAATAAATTTACAACGCAACTTCTCTCTCTCTCTCTCTCTCTCTCTCTCTCTCTCTCTCTCTCTCTCTCTCTCTCTCTGATTGCGTAGTCATCTAAAATTTCTTGTATAAAAATACCTGTCACATGTGTATGTAAATGGGGTTAAAGATTAAGTAACTTTATCCGGTATGAATCTGTTACAAAAAATATGTTAGTTCTTCAAGAAAGTCAACAGATTTGAATACTTTCTGTATCATTTTTATAGATATAATTTGTATGGAATAATTATTAGAGCCTTACCTTCACAATCTGAAGCAAGAATCCAAAGGGCTTTGTGTGGGATCGTCAGGGAAAAGATTGTTATTACAGTTCTTCCTTAGGCACCAGTCAAACGCCGACTGAACTCGCGGGTCGTCTGTCGTAGGAGATAAAGTGAGAGGGTCTGGCCACCGCAGCGGTCACGACCTACCAATGTGAAGTGAGGGTGCCTTTCCCCCAGCCAATCAGAAAGAAGGTATCAAGTGTGGTATTATCTGGAAGTGCCAGCCAATCGTGCTGAAGGTCTCTTTACGGTCTAGGGATGATACCAGGAAGCTAATAGTGCCCCAAACTACTCAACAATACTTGCGCTGTTTCTTTTCTTCCATCTTTTCATCAAATATTTACTTAAAACCTGTCAATGTTAATGTAATGACAATAAGGCCCGCATTCTCAAAATATTCTAGTCCCCCTTAAGACAAATGTAAAAGAGAAAACGGTGTCCTTCAGCCCGTCATCCAAGCCATGATTAACAAACAGGTACCTCGCCATGAGGCACTTCCTCATCCATTTTTCCCTTTATGATTTTACGAGACTTCATATGCCTTTTTTTATTGCATTTACTTTGAAAAGGTCTGCGGAAACAAATTGGTAATAAACGGACATAAACGTCTATCTCAAATTTACAGGCAATATTCGTACCCAAAAAAATCTTGCCATTTTCAGACAGCAGGAAGATATGGAGTGGCTGTTTTAAAATTTTTGGGAGACCCATTGTCAGTATCTTTTTACAGATAATGATTTCCTGTTCTACCTTTTCAGGAAAACTTTAAGGAAATTACTTTAACCTATTTTGAAATGATGTCCAAACCTCTCTAGAAACAAACTTTGTGCTGATCGTAGCACAGCGTAGTCCCAGAATTCATTCTAATCAATATAGTGTATTCATTCGTCATATTAAAATGGAATGACCGAGCTGTATGAAAACATGACGAACATTGCTTTCCTGAGTCAGCATGTTGTCCCTCGATACTAAACCAGAAGATTTCTTCCCTGTTATTATTTAGATAAGTAGCAGACACATTTGTGAACCTGTTGTTTTCCCCCTTTTTAGCTTTCATTATTTTACATGATTTTTTGTACATCTTAAGATTTTCATTCATTGGATTCCCGATGACCATAATTGTAATACGTTTCCAGTTTTATATGCTGCAGTTACTTTATACTAGTACCAGTATTTTCACCCTAAACACTACTTGAGGTATTTACCGTAAAATATCTTTAATTAAGAGATTTTGATCTCTCTCTCTCTCTCTCTCTCTCTCTCTCTCTCTCTCTCTCTCTCTCTCTCTCTCTCTCTCTCTCTCAATCACAAAATCATTTGATTCTTTTACTTTAGCAATTTCCTGTTGAGGATATTCTAGTTCTTTCTGCCCAGTATTTTACTTTACTCAGTAGATAGCATATTCCTCTAATAGATTGCCCAAGGCTCCGTATGTTTCCAGAGAAGTAATATAACAGAGGTTATAGACTAAGACTAAGTAATGGTAGGTTTGGTTCTATAAAATCAATTTAGGTTATGGTGATATGGATACTACCTGGCATTCCTTTATTAAAAACAGTCCTGTAATATAATATTTCAGGACTGTAAGTCATGTCTGATCATTATGGGATGAAAGGTAAAAGGAGGCTTGAGAAGGTAATGAGAGAATTGATAGAAATGTGTGATATGAATGACAGATTTTAGGAGCGTTTAGATTTCGGAGTGAATTTGTTTGAGCAGATGCAGACTGATTGGTTTGGAGATTATTGTAGACACGAGTTTGAGTCAAGAATGCTCTATAAATGGATAGCATTTAACGCTTGTATGAGAAGAAGGCTAAGCAAGGAAACAAAAATATAGATGAAAAAGCAGATGTAAGATTATAAAAAGATCCATGATGCCTCTTTGTTTGTTAATACTAAAAAAATAAACCTGCAAAGATTGGTGGAAGAGAGTAAAAATTATTTTAATAAAAGTGAAAATGAAGTGAATATTATCAAAGAGTATAGTTATGAAAGGGAAGGAAAGATCGAAAGATGAGGCGGTGTAAGTTGGTATGGAAGCATCAGTAAATTTATTATTTGTGAAAAATGTAATTTGTGTATTTTTGTATGATTTCACACACGTTCGATTGTGCTCCAATTCCACTACTGTGTAAGTTTTGTCATTATATCAACTGGATGTGCCTTCCAGAATGCCAATGGAAGACCTTTGTTTGCTTTAGACTTACGAGTTTTACCATGTATGACAAACTTCCTAACTCTTGGCCTTGATCAAAGCTTCAAGAATCACCAACTAGACAGATGTTCTGGAGAACATTGTCCTTGGTTTAAATCCTTCCTGAAGCTTAACACTCAAGAGTGTGGTTGCCAATGACCATTTTAGTATCTTCAGTCTACCAACATCTTGCACTGGGAACTATACAAGATTATTCAAATGCTAATTTTCTCGATTTTTTATGACATCACGGTATACAAAGCCTTCCACGTCTCTAGTTCCCTTCCACTTAGCCACGAAAATACAGAATACCACGAAGCCTGTAGGCTACAGTATCTTGAAGCTCCACTCTGTAATTAACCTAAGAATGCCTATAACCAAATCACTTTTAGTACGTTACCTTTATACCAGTGCTAAACTGTCTTATATACTCTCTCATATTTTACGTACGAATAAGAAATTCTGAAATTCACTGCTGCCCCTTTGTTTTACTGAATAAATACACATACCCCTGAATTTGACGATCGCTTCCTTTATAGGCTTTATGCAAAACAATTTATTTGTAGTATTTAAACAAACTTATTTGAGAGCTCTAGAATATTGTATTTATGCTATCACGCAGAAATATTAGATAGGAATAGCCCTAATATACAGAAAGATATTGCTATTTTGTATATATGCAGGAAATTTGAAGTCATTAAGGTTTATGTATAATCTTGTATTCTTATGTAGCAGTAGTAATATTAATTTAGTAGCGAGTGTTCTTGCTTAGTGCGGGAAATGATTTTTTGTAAGAATTTATGAATTGATGAAAGGAAGGAAGAAAAAACTCTCAATTTATTCTTGTTACCTATTATTTTTCAAAGGTACCATTTAGTGTTACAAAGGTATTTATTATCCCTACACTCCTTCCACAATTGTCGTCAGGGACTCAAAACGTATTTTTTCTTAGTTTTAAGAGTTGCTGATTGTTATGAAGGATAAAGTAATTTTGATTTTGGGCTTTTTCTCTCAATCATTACGCCACATTCCATAGATTCCAGTGGACAATTCCACGCAAAAATGTAATAAATCAATAAGTAGCACAGTAAAGCTTAAATAATTTGAACAAAATAGCTTTACCTATTGTAGAAGAAAGTAATTGGGAACAAAGTAACATCACTGTGCTCGGAAAGAAGATGAATAGAATTTCATATACATTCTAAAGTGCATAAGAGATATGAGCTTTCAAATTTTGAATGATTGTAATATCACCAAAGGATTTACTTGAACCACATACTTAATATCAACTTTAAATCGAAGTTATTTTAAAGATTTGAAAATCAAATTCAATACCGCGACGTCCCACGGAAGGTTGGGAGGTGGATGACTTTTTACCAAAGTCTGGAAGGGTTTGTATCGGACGAAATTAGACACAATCATAACCCGAGCTCGCTCAAGGAGACAAGTATTGTCAACGTATGACGTCATCACCTACCCATTCTTATATTAGCGAAGTCTGGAAGAATTTGTTCCGGGACAATGTTAGAGATAATCACAGTGCGAGCGTGCACAGTGCAGCAACAGAGACAAGTATTACCAATCCTTGATATCTGCACCTACCTTGTACGCAAATTAGAAAAGCCTGAAAGGGTTTGCCATGGGACAAAATTAGAGCCAACCATGGAATGAGCTCACTCTGCGGAGGCAAGTATCACTAACCCATGTTATCATCACATACCCAATATGCAAGTTAGCGAAGCCTGGATGGGTTTGTCATGGGAAGAAATCAGAGCCAATCACATTGCTCACTTGCTCAGCGGAGGCTAGTACTGCCACCCATAACATCATCACCTACCCTGTACTTATGTTAGCGAAGTTTGGAAGGGTCTGTTCGGGGATGAAAATAAAGCCGATCACAGAGCAAGTTAAGTCAACGGAGGCAAGTATTGCCAAGATAACTATGATACTTTGATACTGAACCACGCGGATGATGTGCACAACACATCCACGTACCGCTTGATGGAACAGAAGAACAATGAGATTATGGTTATGTGAGAAGCAAGCCACGCCGGAACTAAGACCATTTGAGGGATGTGATATAAAGTGATCGGGCAACGCTCACTGTGATTGGCTCTTAATTTCTTCCAGGGACAAACTCTTCCAGAATTTTCTAATATTAATCCCAGGGTTTGAAAGGGTAACGGGAAATAAGTTCATTGATTGTCACGAAAATCAGTTGAATAGGCTTATTGAACATTTTTATAATTTTAAGACAAATTTTTATGGGGACAACCATTTTCATTGGAGAGTCTGTTTGATAATAATCAGAAAATATAAGGAATTATCAGGTCGACACCCTGAAGGAGGCTAAGTCACATGTCAAGAAGATGAATGACAGCTCTTTACCATCTGAGGGTTGGCCACACCTTTATGACACATTTATTTATGAGAGTTTGTCAGCCACAGTCATTATGTGATGATTGCTTGGCGCCCTTAACTATAAGGCCCTTTGTGGTCGAGAGTCCCTTTCTTGGGGACCTGAAAGTACGTTTCCCCAAGGCCTTTCCTTTGATTGTTTTAGTGGATGTTGTTAATAGTAGCAATGGAGTTTTTAGATTTGTTGAGAAAGGAGTTTCTGAATAATTTCTAACTTGCTAAGCAGGAATTCTGATTTCTTTGAAGTTTTATTTATAATTTAATGGGTGTATGGTTTAAAAGATGAAGCTTATGTAGATGAGTGACTGTTTGAAGAATTTTATTAAAGATTTACATTTCTTAATCCAATTTATTCATTTCTGGCTTTGATAAACATAGTTCCAGAAGCATTACATATTTATCAATGAGTCGATCACTTATTCGATGTATATTTTCTCACAGCTGGTAGAGGCTGTCAGACCTCCTGACTTCCTGTTCCAGAAGAAACACCTTGGTGATTGTTTAATTTTGTCAGTGGTATCATTTACAACAGTTACATGCAATTCTATACATAACTTTAGAAAGCTGATCTTAATGGAATTTCTCCTCAGTATTCAGAGTCCTTTGTGTTATTGCAATTGCTTAGGTATTTGATATAAATTTGTTCTCAACTTGAAAGAATGTTACAATATAAAAGTTTTATATATATATGTATATATATATATATATATATATATATATATATATATATATATATATATATATATATATATATATATATATATATATATATATTATAGCAAAAATAGGAGACCCGACTGATTGCAATAATTGCAGAGGCACCACACTTATGCCAGTCGTTATGAAAAGATATAGTATGCTTATTCTAAAGAATCTGGAGAGAAAGACTGATGAAAAGCTGGGAGATGAACAAACAGGATTTAGAAAAGATAGAAGTTGCACTGACCAAATTTTCATTTTGGGACATGTTGTACAGCAATGCGTGAAGAGTCCTGCGTGATTATGGAATTCCTCTCAAATATGTAAATTTGATCAAGTCTGTTCATGAGCAGAACAAGTGCAAAGTTAATGTTAATGGAGTCTTATCAAATGAATTTCCAGTGAACAACGGAGCACTCCAAGGGAATGTGTTGTCACTGATGTTTATCCTCCTTATGGATTTTGTGATGCATAGAACAGTCGGAGATGGTGGAGAAGGATTGGACTGGATTGATGATAGGAATTTAGCAGACCTAGATTATGCTGGTGATGCTGTACTTGTTAGTAGAACACCACAGGAATTGCAATGCTTGCTTACCAGAATGCAATAAATATCACACAAAGTTGGGGTGAAGATAAATAGAAGAAAGACAGAGATGATGAGAACAGAGTATGCAATGGCAGATGAAATATAATTGGAAGGAGAAAGGATTAATGAAGTAGAATCATTTACGTATTTAGGAACTATCTCCAATACAGGGTCTTTAGAATAAGAGTTTAGTGAAGATAGAAAAAAGCATATCAGACAATGGCTAGGTTAAGTAAAATTTGGAAATCAAAACGCCTGATATTACATATACAAATCAGAGTATATGTTAGTTTAGTGAGATCAGTGTTACTCTATGGACATGAGTCATGGTAGTACCATGAAACAATCTCCAAGAGATTTAGTAGATTTGAGAACAAAGCCCTCAGAGGGATATTAGGAGTTACCTGACAGGACAGGATTAAAAATGAAACTATAAGAGAGATTACTCGAGTGCCATATGTAGATGAGATCAGGATGAGGGGTAGATGGAGATGGTTTGGATATGCTAATTGCACTCCCCAAGAGAGATTAGGTTACCAAACGTTCAGCTGGGGTCCACAAGGCGCTAGAAGAGTTGGAAGACCCAGGCCTACATGGCTGAGGACTATGAAGCGCGA
>NC_090732.1:96488773-96491273 GCF_036898095.1 Palaemon carinicauda | reverse complement strand
AGGTAAGAATTGGATAGTATTTGAGATAAGAGTGGGGCCCAATTTCATTTACCTTTGAGACCGCAGCATAAATGCTACAGGATCCAGGGACCATTTTGAAATCTTTTTGCAAAGCTTACTAACATTAGGACTTAAAACGTACACATTTCTGTAAATAGCTTTCATTCATTAAATATAATGAATGCCAGTGATTCGTGTGAGAGGAAACATACTCTTAAGAATAATTTTGCAACACCATACTAGATTTAGGTGTTGGAAACAATCTCTCGAGATGAGAAGTATGAAGTAGCCTATATGTTTTATGAGCTTAGAAATAATTCATCTTCATCTTCTCCTACGCCTATTGACGCAAAGGGCCTAGGTTAGATTTCGTCATACGTTTCCATCTTGAGCTTTTAAATCATTACTTCTCCATTCATCATCATCTACTTCACGCTTCATAGCCCTCAGTCATGTAGTCCTGGGTCTTCTAACTCTTCTAGTGTCTTGTGGAGCCCAATTGAAAGTTTGGTGAACTGGCGAGTGCGAAGAGCATGCCCAAACCATGTCCATCTACCACTCACCATGATCTCGTCCACATATGGTACTCGAGTAATCTCTCTTATAGTTTCATCTCTAATCCTGTACTGCCATTTAACTCTCAATATTATTCTGAGGGATTTTATCTCAAATCTACAAAATCTGTTTGATATTGTTACATTGTCATACCACGACTCGTGCCCATACAGTAACACTGACCTCACGAAACTGATATATAGCCTGATTTTTATATGTAATTTAAGTCGATTTGATTTCCAAGTTTTACTTAACCAACTATTGTTTGATTTACTTTTTTCAATCTCTCATTAAACTTCAGTTCTAAAGATCCTACAGCCTATTAGAGATCTAAAATGATTACGTTGATATTATTATTATTATTATTATTATTATTATTATTATTATTATTATTATTATTATTATTATTATTATTATTATTATTGTTATCATTTTGTAATTGCTCATGGTCATATATATATATATATATATATATATATATATATATATATATATATATATATATATATATATATATATATATATATATATATATATATGGAGTACGTCAATGAAAGGTGATTTTTTTATTAATCTACTACGACGCATGAAAATTTAATGTGATTAATTTCTTTATTGCGGTGCAGGAAAAATCAATTGCTTTGTAGGGAATTTCGAAAAGTCCAGGAGGCGTAGAATTGAGCACTTGCACTAATACGTGGAAGTTAGAGCGGAAGTTAACTCAAATGTAGGATCATCTTAGCATTATTATTGATTTTTTAAGTAGTAGATCTCAAAGAGTTTTTGTTGATGGGCACCATAGTAAGTATAGGAATGTGATACCCGGTGTTCCACAGGGTAGTGTTCTTGGCCCATTACTTTTCATACTATATACACATGACATGTGGTTTGGCCTAGAAAATAAGCTTGTTGCATATGCAGATGATGCTACTCTCTTTGCATCAATTCCATCCCCTGAATGTAGATCTGGGGTTGGTGAATCCCTTAATAGAGATTTAGCTAAAATTAGTGCATGGTGCAAATTATGGGGTATGAAGTTGAATCCTAACAAAACTCAAAGTATGATTGTAAGTAGGTCAAGGACGGTGGCTCCTCAACATCCGGATCTCAGTATTGATAATGTTTCTTTAAATTTGTATGACTCTTTCAAAATTTTAGGCGTGATTCTTGACAGCAAATTTACTTTTGAGAAACATATAAGGTCTGTGTCTTCTTCAATTGCACAAAAAATTGGCTTATTGAGACAGTCTTTTAAGATATTCGGTGATCAATCTATTCTGAAGAAGTGTTTTAATTCTTTTATCCTACCTTGTTTTGAGTATTGTTCTCCTGTCTGGTCTTCAGCTGCTGATTCTCATCTTAATTTGTTGGACAGAAACTTACGGTCTATTAAATTTCTTATTCCTGATCTAGATATTAATCTCTGGCACCGTCGATCAATTAGTTCATTATGCATGTTGCATAAGATTTTTCATAACTCTGACCATCCTTTACATTCAGCTCTCCCTGGACAATTCTATCCTGTTCGTAATACTAGGCAGGCAGTTAATTCTAATAGCCAGACCTTCTCCATCATAAGACTCAATACTACGCAGTACTCTAGAAGTTTTATTCCAGCTGTTACCAAGTTGTGGAATGATCTTCCTAATCGGGTTGTTGAATCAGTAGAACTTCAAAAGTTCAAAGTTGGAGCAAATGCTTTTTTGTTGACCAGGCGGACATGATTCTTTTTATAGTTTATATATGACATATTTGTTGTTGACGTTGTTAATAGTTTATATATGATATATCTCTTTTGACATTACCTTTTTTAGAATGATTTATTGTTAATTTGTTCTCTTCAGTTATTTATTTCCTTATTTCCTTTCCTCACTGGGCTATTTTTCCCTGTTGGAGCCCCTGGGCTTATAGCATCTTGCTTTTCCAATTAGGGTTGTAGCTTGGA
>NC_090732.1:96451273-96481273 GCF_036898095.1 Palaemon carinicauda | reverse complement strand
TAAGGATACTTCCTCAAGTAGGCCTACATGTAATTGACCTTCTCACAAACAAAAGATAAAAGCATTAATAACGATAGACATACCACAGGCAAAGTCGATCGTATATATATAAAAAGTAAAATACCTCCCAGATTGCCTCATTCGTGCTTATGCAGGTCTTACGAAAGAATTTAATCATCATCGTCATGATAACAATAGTAATGATAATAACACAGTAGAACTCTCAACCACTCATGTTCTGAGATCTGACCTTCTAATGCGTTACAAAAAGTGAAAGGAATAAAACCCCTACAGCACAGCTAACACTTGAATATTCGTGGTATCATTCCACACCCAACGGTATTATTATCATTATTACCAGCTAAGCTACAACCCTGGTTGAAAAAGCAGGATGCTATAAGCCAAAGGGCTCCAATAGGGAAACTACCTCAGTGAGGAAAGGAAATAAGTAAATAAGTAAACTATATATTAGCAATAATAGTAAAGAAATAAATATCTAGAGATCAGTAACAACTTTAAAATAGATATGTCATACATAAACAACCTGTTGAACATAAAAATATTCTCTGCATGTTTGAATTTCTGAAGTTCCACCGATTCAACTCGGATTAACAAGATTGCCCCATTATTTTACAGCATATACTGTAATTTCTATCCCTAATATAATTCCACCTTACATATATCATTCAGTTTAAGAGATTTATCTAACAAATTCACATAACGAGGTAGCTAATAGGCAAAGAAGTCTGATTATGAAATGATGAGTACATTATATTGGCTTATCATTTTACGTTTATGGTAAAGGCTAATGACATAAAAACTGTCATATTTCTCATGATAGCCCATGGTTTCTAACTTCTAAAAAGCATTCTCATAGAAAGATGCACAGTAAATATACATAAATATGATTAGTGTATGAATTGAATTTATGTTCCTGATAATTGCAACCAAATATTACGATTACTCTTGTTGTATCTAGATTCGCTTCCTCAATTTCTTACATCTCAAGCCCAAAAAAGTGTACCCACTTTTGACAATACTTCCCAGTAGGAACTCATGGTTCATACCAGTATAATGTTATTGCATTTTTTAATTAAATTTAAAACCAATTCTGTTGATGTCCTCTACCATTAAAATTCCTGTATATACTGTAGTCCATCTGGTTACTATCATAGTGATATATGAAGATGGCAACCAGAATGCTGGTAAACAAATTTCCCAAGAATGCCTTTTAATGCTGTTTAGGACTAATTTCTTGGAAGTTTCCTGGTTGCACTGGACTCGTAAATCTTAAGGAGAAAGGGAACTGCTGGCTAGATAGTTCAAGCATTATGTATGGTTTAAATGCTAGGTATTTATATCTGAAATAATATATCAAGCAGTCCTGCCCAAAGAGCTTGCCTTAAATAAACTAACTTTCAACAATATGAATGGAGGACCAGTAGTAGGGCCTATTCTTATCTTGGCCGCAGATTAGTCCGACAAAGTGAATATTGTCCAGTTTTGCTTCCCATGTGTCTTTTCAATTTCTAGAAACCTCAGTTAATCATGTTTTTTTCATAACTGGGATTTATTTTAACATAGACGCTACTATATCTATAACCTGTGGGTTTTAAATATCCCCACGGCAAAGCCCTCTGCTGAAAATTCTCCTGATTGTAAATTATTGCTTTTTCTCATTCAAGTCATTCTTGGTTTGACTATGTTACTGCTCATTGCATAGCTTTAATATCATCCTGCCTACTATCTGGAGTGATGTATTCGAGAGACTTCAGCGTACACAACAACTTTACCCATTATGATGGGTGAAACTTAGGATCTCACCTTTTCCGTTATAAACATTGTCAATCACTTTGTGCATAACCTACACATATATCGGATTATTATTCCTCCATGTAATTCACTTAGTATTTTTTTTACCTCTACTTGTTCAAACTACTCATGAAAAGTATATTCCTTATTTGTAATCATCTGATCGTAATCATTGCTTCTGATTCCACATCCTACAATAGCTTCTGTGGAAGTTTGGTTGTTATTGACATGCTGACACAAGGGCATTTCTCCTAAATATTCCTTTGCGAGTTATTACTGTAGAATACTGGTATCATATTTTCCCTGTGTATAAAGTTAGTAAAATTTAAACCACCAAAAATGCCAGCTTATTGTTACCTTTTATTTGACAATTGGAGCTCATAAACCAACCAGCTCTGCAGTTTAACAATTAATGCTGGAGAAAAGTTCAGCCCCTAAGAGTGAAGGTATCAGTTATTCCTTAGTTTCTACTTCAGTCACTAAGTTTATAAGCTAGAGAACCTTGGCATACAATGCTATGACTAATAACTAAGAGTAGGTTATTATATATCGATAAGTAGAACAGAAACACTTCGAAAACCATTTAATGCACGGCTCCGGCGTTTGGCTTCGGGTCATAAATTTCATAAATTAATCAATCAATCTGGACAGTCAACTGAATAAAAATGGAAAGGGCAGACGCTTATATAAAAAAACTGATATTGTACCAATATAATTTTATGATAGACTTTTACAGTCCCAACTCAGTAATGCTGGTAGTCTTTGGTCATTTTTATGAACAGCGTCTGATACAACTGTCTTTTGTTCTAACACTAAGCCATCAACTATGTTTTTTGAAATGTCTGTCTTTAATACACTTTTTTTTCTTTCTGTAACAGTGCCTCTACCTGATCTTAAAGAATGGAGTACTTGTCTAGATCTTCCACGTGCGACTTTACAGGAATTTAAAAAAGTTATCTAAGATTTGTACATGGCATCTCATTTATCCCGCAGGAGGAGATCTTTTAAACATTTCATAACAACTGAAACGTTGTTTAATGTCTGTTATATTGAATATAGCCCGTTTCTATAGGTACATTTCATTCCATATACCAGGGTATGTTGATTCCCACACCGTTGATTTCGTTATTTGAACGCCTCATGTCAGAAGACGGGTTCCTGGTAAGGAAAGCAAGTGGCCGACTCTCTTGTAAACAGACATGTTGCAGTTATATTTCAATGTTTTTGAGCACTTCAATATTTTAAATATGTTATTCTATTTAATGTTATGACAGATAATGTTCGGTTTGACCTTTCAATTCTTTTCCCTCTTGTCTGGTCTGAGATACAGAATAAATGAACGATTTGTTGATTTGATGAAGTTTTTATATTTAGAAGGTAAGACAAAATGGCACCCTAGGTCAGGTAATAATAATAAAACAGTTTATAGGCAATTATGATACGTTAAATAGTGACCCACATGGGTGGCGTGCGCAACACATCCATTTCCTGATTGCCAGAACAGAAGAGCAGTGATATAATGTTAATTTGCGAGTGAAGCGAGCCATGGCCGAGCAAAACCATTTGAACTAAGACCGTCGAAGGATGAACTTCATAAGGTTGTTTATAATTTTCTATCGAAAATCTGTCAAAGAAATCTTGAATAGCCTTAAAACAAACTCGGACTCTGAAATAGCAGTTCTTTTTTTTTTTTTTTTTTTTTTCCAAAATATTTCTGCAGGGTCTTAATACAAAGAGATCTTGTAAGTAAACATTTTTAATAACATTGAAAATAATTACTTTGTTTTTGGCCCTGTTCATACTTGTGAAAATCATAAGAAAAGTGTCTGTAATCCCACCCATCTTCAGTTATCATATCTTTTGTGATCTCTTTCTGGAACCATATAGCTGGTCATAAGGGGCACCTTTACACACGTGGGGTCAATATCTCCGGATGAGGTGAATTCTACACACACAAAACCAGGTCTAGAGTGGCGGATCTGCCGAATCCAGATGCTGCGTTGTACCAACGTCTATATGGCCACCTAAGGATAAGAACTGTCGTAAGCAAAGAGCGGCTAGGGCTTCGTTGACCTTTTCTGGTCACACCTAGGTCGCCAAGCTTTTCTTCCTTTGGGATAAGGATACAACTACGGCTATGGGAAAATCCCTCCTTGTAACGGTGATATTCACAGTCAATGGTAATATATAAAGGAAAGGATCATGAAAACTTTTCTTAATAATGATAATATAGTGTTAACAAAACCAAGAACAGATATTAACAACAACCGATGGTAAGAAATTATTATAGAAGAAACTGGCTAATATCAGCGATAATATTACCTATGATAACGATGAACACGATTATCACAATTATAGCAATCATCTATGAAAAGTACTGTAACAAGACGTATTTAATGTGATCAACAACATCCTTTATGGCAGGAAATTATTTTTAACAACACAAGTCCGTTGAAAGAAAGTGGTTACTTCAGACCGTTTTCTAGAAAAGTGAAAGCCTAATTATTAAATCGAAAAAATATATTCTGGCTCAAGTTTAGGAAAACTTCGTGCAGTTGTCAAATGAAAGGGAGATGCCGTAATAGCCGATCTCTCGTATCTGTTTGTCAAGTATTGTGATCGTTCAATTAGTGCCTTTCGTCCGAGTGGTGTCCGTTGTTGGTGATCAGGTAATTTGAAGGTGGTGCATGACCTTCATCGTCGGTGCCTCTTGTGTCTGGGACAGCTGTCGCTTCGACAACCTCAGCGGGGAGAGACAAGGAAGACAGCGTCAGGAGGCTAAGTAAAGCGATTCGTATTTAAATTTATTGAATGGCAGATGGCGAATCTAAAATTCATTGAGGCAGAGCTTTCAAGAAGATGAAATCATCTATAACTGGCAAAAATGTTATCAATGGGAAAGCAATGTGTTACTTTGCTAACCCGACATTCTTATTTATAGTGTTTACCCATCCATTCCAAAGTAGCCGTCCTCTTTTCGTCTTGTTTGATTCAGTTTATATGATAAAAGGCATAAGAAATAATTGGATTTCACAAAAAGATAAGGAAAAATAAGATTTCTTAAATTCTCTTCGAAACTTGTGCTATACAATTGAAATACAACCTTGCAGAAGATCTACTCTATGGAGACATCGTTCCTCTTGATACACATTCAGGAATTAATTAATATTATATACTCTCGAAAGATAAGAAATTAATTTGGTAAAGAAGATTTTTAAGAAATATGAAAGCACTGTTATCATTTGGAAATGAAAATAGCTTGCCTTTTTCATTTGAAATAGCTAACTATGTTAAAGTAATTTATATTCAATAGACGGTAATGAATGTAAAGTCAGTGTTCAAAAAAAAAAAAAAAAAAAAAAAAAAACTGAAGCTTCAGAATACTATGCCGCTTATGATATTGGAATTTGAAGGTTGCTTTTATTAGGAGTTTTGACTTCCTGCTTCAAATTCGAGAAGATAACAAGACAGGTACGTGAAATTTGACAAGAGAGATGATTCAAGCTTTGCAACATACAACATTTGTAATAATAGAGTGGACTGATTATTGTATATCTGAATTAAGGATGGAACATATTCTAACAGGAAAATTTCATAACTGGACACGAGATTTAATAAATATTGTTGGTTGTCTGGTGGCAAATAGAACATATATTTGCTCAAGAAACGCACGTTATGCCTCTGGAGGGATTTCCAGGTCAAAGGATGCACGGGCACATCCTGACTAGGAACGAGAATGGACATGTATAGTGGAAATTCTCTAATCTAAGAATTGGAACAACAAATCTCGGCGCATTTCGCGTGAAGGAGGAGGTGATAATGCTGATGAAGGAAATGACACAAAATTACTTGGCGACAACTACCATGCTGCACAAAGATTTTTCTATAAGTCTCACCATCTTTTACATTCCGATTTTCCCTGACAGTTCTATCCTGTTCGTAATACTAGGCATGCAGTTAATTCTAATAGTCAGGTCTTCTTCATCACGAGGCTCAATACTACGCAATATTTTCGAAATTTTATTCCAGCTGAGGAAGCGAAGCAAAGCTCGGATTAGGTGTTATTCTGATTGAGTAGTTTGCTCAAAAGATTTGGAGATCTTGTATATAAAAATGAAAGAATTTTAAGATTATCACTTGCATTAGGAACACAAAGATTTAATCAAGTTTATGCACCTCAACAAGGTTGGCTACAGGAAGACAAAGAATTCTATGAAAACCTGCAGGAGGTGAAAAATTCTGTACCTCATAGTGATAACATAATAATTCTTGGTGATATGAAAGGACATATAGGTAGTGAAAGATTAGGGATGAACAATATTGTTGGAGCCATTGGTTTAGGTGTTCGAAACAGAGATGGTGATAGATTATTAAATTTTTGCCACTAAATTGGTCTTTAAATAATGAATACTTATAGAGAGTCATAAGTGGACATGGTACAGATGGAATACTACTTTGAACGATTATACTGACAAGTCAATTATAGACTTAGCATTGATTAATAATCGAAATCTATTGGAAGACGTAAAGAGTATTCCTTCTGTATTGGGTGACTCTCTCACAAACTAGTACCTGTGAAATTAAAGTTAAGGAAGAGCCTAAGCTGGGAGGATACATGCAATGTAAATGCTAATGAGTTACATCTTAAGAAGGCCAATATTCGAACTTTAACAAATATTGTGTTGTGAAAAACCACTTATGAAAGAAGACGTAAGCAAACAGCTTGGTGGACTGAAGAACTACAGTTGGCAGTTAAAGAGAAAATGAGATGATTTAAAAGATAAATGAAGACACGCCAAGGCAGGAAGTGAAAGGGTAAATCGCATTGCTAAACAAGAATAATTTGAGCAAATAGGAAATGATCTTGAAAATTATTTTGATAGCACAAGGAAGCTCATATACCAAATGTCAAAAAATTACAGGAAGGAGTCACAACCCCCATCGTATGCAATTAAAGATGAAAAGGGAGAAAACTTGAAGAGCCAAGGCACATTGAGCCTAGGTAAAGGAATCATTTTGAAAATCTCCTCTAAACACCTGGTCAAGATATAGAAGAACTGGATGTTAATTACCTAGTGAATGGCATTGGTGAGCTTGACTTAGGAATAGACGAACTCAATAATGCTCTGAAAAAGATAAAAAATGACAAAGCCCCCGGAGATGATAAAATATCTGGTGAATTATTAAAGAATTTGGGAGATGCCAGAACTTTTTAATTTCTTGAACTTTGTGTTGGTTTTTGGAAGGGAGAGGAAAATCCAGTTGACTTGGGCATTGGTATTATATGTCTTATATACAAAAAAAAGGGAACAAGACAAATTACTCAAATTATAGAGGTATATCCTTGGTGCCACATCCCCTAAAAGTTTATGAAATACTACTGGAATGTAGATTTAGAGATTGCATGGAACAAAAACTTGGTGAGTGGCAGTACGAATCCAGACCCAATCGAGGAAATAATGACTTAATATTCGCCCATAAAATGATAATTGAAAAGACTTGGGAGTGGGACAAAGAAATATGGGGCTTTCATTGACCCAAAGAAAGCTTTTGACCGATTATCAAGGATGAAATTATGGGATGTAATAGATTATGATTACTGCAATATACCCCCTTAATTAAAAAGAGCAATACAGTACAAGGTACAAACCAGAACACAAGAAGACGAATGAAGACTCGGGAAGTTGGACATGATTGGTTCATGGTTGAGTCTGGTGTAAGACAAGGAAGTGTTTTTCCCGTTATTATTTATAATATACATGGATAAGTGGATGCGTGTAATACATGGAGAAGATGAGAGAACAATTACTCTAGCTTACGTGGATGATAAAGCTATAATAGCTAATACCCAAGAAGACCTCCAGACATCGTTGATAAAATGGTATGATGTTCTAACAGGAAAAGGAATGAAAATCAACCAAGTAAGAACTGAAGTAATGGTATTGTCCAGAACACCGTATGAACTACATATATCTCTGGAAGACCATGCATTGAAACAATGCAGAAAGTTTAAATATCTTGGAGTAATGTTTAGTGAAGCAAATGACTCGAGAATTGAAATAGATCACCGAATAACGAAATTCAATAATAACTTGAGAAATCTTTACCCACTTTTGAAAGACCACTACATAGCGAGAAGAGTATACTGTAAATGTTTATATATACATCAATATTGAGACCTATTTTAATGTACGGCCAAGAATCATGGGCGCTCAAAAGTATAACCAAAAGCAAATTGCAAGCAGCAAAAATGAGGGTTTTACGTTCGATTAATGGAGTCACAAAACTTGATAGATTGGGGAATGATTACATCGGAAATAAATTGGGTATTGAAATATATTAGATTTGATAGAAAGGGGCCAGGTACAGATAGAATCAAAAGAACGCAGACACTCGGGGTAAATCTTTCGTCGGATGTCTCTATTGTTCCCATGACAAAACAGAAAAGGTGTTGCTCTTCTTACCACTACTATGAAATGGGCGGAGCCCTCCTCCAACCTTAGTGAATCAAAAACTGCAAAGGGGTGTTTTTGCTAGTGAAAGCATTAAAATTTTACAAATCGAGTTGCCATATTTCATTCTGTTTTATCATTTGACGTTTCGAATATCCACTGCAAATTCTGAATACACACACACACACACACACACACACACACACACACACATATATATATATATATATATATATATATATATATATATATATATATATATATATATATATATATACATATGTGTGTATCATGAATTCGCAAAATCATGTAGAAATTATTGGAGTATCGCAGCTAAACAATTCCTTCCGTTAACAGCTACATTAGATTATTTCGACTTTAGTCTTGATCAAGTAACTGATAAAAGAAAAAATACTTTCAGATATGGTTCGATTTAGAATAATAATAAAAAAACACCATGCATGAGTTATGCCGGCCTAAATGACATTCAGAGAGAGAGAGAGAGAGAGAGAGAGAGAGAGAGAGAGAGAGAGAGAGAGAGAGAGAGAGAGGCGGCTTGAATACATCGTTTTTAATATATTTGTAGTACGTTGGTCAATATTCGCCCGTAACTTTTTGAGTTAGATTGGTAGCAAACAAATAAACAGAAGTGAAAACATGACCTCCTTGGCGGAGATAATAATAATAATAATAATAATAATAATAATAATAATAATAATAATAATTGGTGCAAAACGTAAATTTTGATGGAGTTCTGGTGAAGTGAATATTGGCCCACTCACTAAGTTCTTTTATAATTTCGAATGATTAAACAGACGGGGCGTGACCCAGGTAATTAGTTCTTCTTACCTTCTAAATTCCTAGAATTTTTCCATTTATCCAAAGCTACCGGAATCTTGTAACCATTCCAGAAACCACATTATTACTTCCATTCTTGTCTGTTTGCCTTTCAACAATTCCAACTCTCAGCGAGATAAAGATTCACTTCACGAACACCACGTCACTAGAGAATGGAACTTGTAATCTTTGTCAAGATGATATTTAGTTTGAAATTGGGAGTTTTATGGAAATGGGCGATATAAACACGACGCTATCTTTTATCATTTATTATGAGAGAGAGAGAGAGAGAGAGAGAGAGAGAGAGAGAGAGAGAGAGAGAGAGAGAGAGAGAGAGAGCGTTGGTGAGGAAGTGAGAAGGGGTGAAAGTGTCTGAGGGTTGTGAGAGCGAGAAGGGGTGAGAGTAAGAAGGGGTGAAAACGAGAAGGGGTGAGAGAGGGAGAGAATAGTGAGAGTCAATGTAGATTGGAGGGCCAAGATGTTCTGTCCATACCAGTTATGTTACAGATGAACTTTTATGATTAGTTGGCAGCTTGACCCGGCGTTATCCATTTCAGTGTTAAAATTACAAACTTCATTTCTAACTAAGCTGATATTATCTAGTAACCGATATTCTGTTGCGCTTCGTCTTTATAGTACGATTTGTGAAACGACAGAAAAAAAAGTCACGCTATTTTTAAGGAACAAGACAACAAGGATTTCAATAGATAAAACAGAATTATATTTGAATAGGAACTAAGTTTGGGCCAGAGTTAGTAAACAAATGCACAAAAGCTAGCTAGAATATGATACCAATGGTGCAAGAGGTGGGTGCGCTTCAAAGAACTTAATTTCAAGGTTGTAAGCAATGTTTTCTCCCTTTTTAGCTTAGCATTTTCAGTTCGTATTGTATCGTTTCTTTTTTACGGCATGTGTTTATTTTTCTAGTTTTATTACCCTGGTTTTTGGACAGCTTACTGGAAGATATAAATGAGATTGTAACAGCTGGACAATTTATACAGAGAGCAAGAGACAGAACCAGGTGGAGGCAATTGACAGCCCACGCCAAGGACATTTCTGATCGCCTTTCTATCAAAAGTGATTTTAAAAATATCGGTTTCTCTGGAATTTACCTTTCTTTGGTTTGATATCGGGTGATATTAGCCTACCAATATCTCTGATATACAGTATATGTCCAGAGGGAGACTAGAAGCAACGTGAAGTTATTTCATGTTGGCCATAGGATGAAACCAATATTTAAAAAATTTGAGAAACAGGCAGTCACTAATCTAATATCGTTAAAAGAATTAAATTTTGAGAATTTTTTTTTTCTTCAAATTTTTGGAGACCTGTTATTTCTAAGGAAGTTATTTTGAGCACTTCAGGTTGGTAGTACTTTGAAAATTGTTCACATGTTTTTACTTCAGAATCTTACTTTTATCCTAAACTGATGTAGAAAAACCTGACGCTTGTTCAATTGACTCAGTGTGCATGATGTATAAATATTTAGTAATCCTTTTAGGCTGGGTTCTAAAACTTTGTCATTTAGAAATGTGTATAATGAGAATCTATGCAACAAAAACAATAATGAACAAGCTTGTGAAATAACTAGTCAATCTCAAGTTGAAGACTGAACACTGTTCTGACCTGAAAGACAGCATCGACTTCTAATCACCCCCATATAAAGACACACTGATATTTTGTAAATCTTTGGAATCACTGAAAACAATTGTTCTTTCTTCTTATGATTTGTGATATGATGACTGGATCAAAGAAGTTAGTCTTGAGCTTTACACTAGATTACTCAATGCCTTCAAAGAAACCAAGACACTTCTATGACCCACCAAATCAAATGACATTCCTTATCCACTATAGGAAATTCCTGCTTATATTCTACAATCTGTATTTACATAATTTGTGGTAAGAGGGACCCATCAGATCGAGAATGAATATTTGTACTATCAGTTAATCAAGATATGTGTAAAGCAGCAGCAGGTGGACAGTGGTGTGACTGTGCCGAGAGAGGGTTGTGAACTCAAAGGCAGGAAGCAATCAACTGAGTTGTTTATTAAGGAACACTCTCCTTTATATACAAAACCTCAAGGTAACAGGACATAACCTGTTCGAAAGACAGACAATGTTACAGAGCAAAACCGGAGACATGATCATTCAGGTTCTTTTTAGTGCGAGGGAAGAGCGCAGATACAAGCATAATATATACAAAATAAATATGTACAATTGTGTGACACACGGTTGGTACATGGCCACCCCCCCCCTATAAATGACATACTGTACAAGTTAAAAGAGGGCGCCCTGATCTAGAGAGGCGAACTGTAGGCGGGTCATCTGGCAGGAAATAAGCAGGTTTTAGACGATCAATGGAGACCCAGTCTTCTTTGCCACGAATGTTTAGTAGGAATGCTTTCGGACTGCGTCGGATCACAAGGAAAGGACCCGTGTAAGGGGGCGTTAGTGGTGGCTTGGTAGTGTCGTTGCGTAGGAAGACGTGCGTTGCAGAGTGCAAGTCTGTTGCTTTGTGATGCTTCGCTGGGGGCTTGTAAGTCTGGCGGCATGGAGTAAATTTTCCCACGACATGGGTATGCGCTGGAGATCGTCGGAGGAGGTTGTAGAAGGAAAAAATTCGGCAGGGACGACTAACGGGTCGCCATACACCATTTCAGCTGCCGAGACGTCGAGGGCGTCTTTAGGAGTGGTCCTTAGTCCCAGGAGGACCCAGGGAAGCTGAGTAAACCAGTTTGAATCCTTGCAGCGGGACATCAAAGTTGCTTTGAGGGTGCGATGAAAACGTTCAACCATTCCATTGGCAGCGGGGTTGTAGGCCGTTGTCTGACGTAGGGTGATGCCCAGGAGATTCGCTAATGATGTCCACAATTGAGAGGTGAAAGTGGTTCCCCTGTCAGAAGTAATATGTTCAGGGATACCAAATCTTGCAATCCATCCAGAGAGTAAGGCAGATGTACATGAGGCGGACGTTACAGTTTCCATGGGAATGGCTTTAGGCCAACGGGTGGAGCGGTTGATGATGGTAAACAGGTAACGATGTCCTTGTGATGTGGGTAGGGGGCCTACAATGTTGACGTGAATATGTGCGAAACGACGCTGAGGTTGAGGAAAGGTGCCCACTCTTGAATTCGTGTGTCGATGTACTTTGGAAGTTTGGCAAGAAGTACAGGCGCGGACTCAATCCTTAGCATCCTTAGAAATGCCGTGCCAAATGAACTTTGCCTTCAGCATCTGTGCAGTAGAACGGCACGAGGGATGTGAAAGGCCGTGAATGAAATCAAACACCTGTCGTCGCATGGGAGCAGGAATCCAAGGTCGCGGTTTACCAGTACTGACGTCACAGAGGAGGGTGGTGTTGGAGTCTTCGAGGGGAAAGTCTTCCCAACGGAGGGACGTGCAGGATGTCCTACATGCTTGATACTCTGGATCCTGTCGTTGGGCTTCAGCCAGGGCGTTGTAATCCAATCTCAGTTGAACGGCAGCCAACGTGTTTCTTGACAGGGCATCGGCAACGGGATTCATTTTCCCAGGGACGTATTGAAGGGTGCAATTGTATTCAGCCACGGCGGAGAGATGTCGGCGTTGCCGGGCGGACCAGGCATCAGACTGTCGAGTGAAGGCTTGCACCAGAGGCATGTGGTCTGTACGAATGACGAAGGGCGTACCTTCTAAGAAATGGCGAAAGTGACGGACAGCCAAGTGCACCGTCAGCAATTCTCGATCGAAGGTAGAATAACCCGATTCTGCCTTGGACAGTTTTCTGCTGAAGAAGGCCAATGGGCGGGGCGAGCCGTTGACCACCTGCTCGAGTACTGCACCAATAGCGACGTCGCTGGCATCGGTGGAGAGAAGGAGAGGGGCATGTGGGATAGGAAAAGTGAGAGTCGCAGCAGTTGATAGGGCCTTCTTTGCATTGCAGAAGGCTGCATCTTGAAGGGGACCCCACTTCAGGTCCTTCGGCTTGCCCTTGAGGGAGGCGTAGAGGGGAGCAAGAGTGGCGGCAATGGCTGGCAGAAAACGGGGATAATAGTTGATCATGCCCAAGAATTCCTGCAGAGCTCTGATGGTTGAGGGCACGGGGAAGTTCTGAACGGCTGCTACCTTCTCAGGGAGGGGGTGGACACCTTCAGGAGTGATGAGGTGCCCTAAGAACGACACTTCGTTGGCGCTAAAGGTACACTTGTCGTACTGGACTACAAGGCCGTTTTGTTGCAGGCGGTCGAGCACAATGCGCAGGTGATGGAGGTGTTCCTCTTTTGAGGAGGAGAACACAAGTATGTCATCCACATAACATACACAGAAAGGGAGGTCCCCTAAGATGCCATCCATGAGATGTTGAAACCTTGCCCCAGCATTACGAAGGCCAAAACAGGAGTAATTGAAGGTGTATGTACCAAACGGAGTGGTGATGGCAGTCTTGGGGATGTCTTCTGGGTTCATAGGCACCTGATAATACCCCTTCAGGAGATCGAGCGTAGAGAAAACCTTTTTTGTGCAGGTAGGAGGTCACGTCGGCAATGTTTGGCAGGGGGTAGTGATCCGGTTCTGTTTGCATGTTCAGGCGCCTGTAATCCCCGCACGGACGGAGGGAGCCGTCTTTCTTCAGAACGATGTGTAAGGGTGACGACCATGGGCTGGATGCCTTTTGGCAAAGGCCCATTTCCTCCATTTCGGCGAACGTCTGTTTGGCGGCTGCCAATCGTTCCGGTGCCAGACGTCTGAATTTTGCGAAGACTGGGGGTCCCGTCATCTTGATATGGTGATAAATACCTTGCTTGGCAGGAACCATGGGCGTTTGGCGAAGTTCTGGACGGAAAACTTCCGGGTCCGACCTGAGGAGGTGGGCGTAGGCATCCGTGGGTGCGCTAATGTGGAGAGCGAGGTTAGAGGGGGCGGGTTGAAGAGGTGTCGACAAGTACGAGTCTGCGTTGACCAATCGTCGGTGGGCGACATCGACCAGAAGGTGGAAATGAGAGAGGAAATCCGCACCGAGGATTGGCATGGTGACGTCTGCAACGAGAAACTTCCAATTGAATTTACCGTTTCCGAACGATAATGTGAGGTTCTCGTAACTGTAGGTAGGTATCACAGATCCGTTGGCAGCTACCAAGCGGACGTCGGCAGATGTAGACAGACTACGTCGTGTCTTGAAGAGTTTCCTTGGCGAAAGAGAACAACAAGCACCCGTGTCTACCAAAAATCGCACGCCCGTTCCTGCATCCTGTAAAAAGAAAAGATTAGAAACATGGGAGGCCACCGCCACGAACGATGGCCTACTTACACGTTTTTTGGCCACTGACAATCCTCGGCACATTTCTTCGCAGTTGCCCCGAATCTGAAGTGGTAGTAGCAAAACTGCGGCGGATGGGAGGTAGTAAGTGGCTGTAGAAGTCGTTTGTTGGGGCGCGAGCGATTGGTGGGTGGTGGGCGGCTTTGTCTCTGCTTCGGCACATCACGGTGTGGGCGTGTATGTCCTACGGCATTCATGTCAGCTTCAGTTGACGTTGAATAGGCATCGTCTTCGTCAGGGGTGGAGGCGTTGATGGAGGTCTTGAAGTGGCTGTCCATAAGGGCGTCGGCTTTGGTCATCAAGTCCTTTATGGGTAAACTATCGACATCGGGTATGGCAGCGCGTATAGGTCCGGGTAAACGGCGTATCCAAAGGGCACGAAGTAGGTTCACCTCACGAGGAGAGCCGTCTGCGGCAGGTTAAAGGCAAGCTATACTGGTCATTTCCCTGAGGGCAAGCGAAGCCCTTTGGTCCCCCAACGGTTGTTGCGAGAGCTGAAAAAGCTTTGCTACATGGGCGGCTGGCGACGCCGAGTACTGCTGCAGAAGGTATGTTTTGAGGGTGTCATACGCTATTGGCGTTTCTCCTTGTTCACAAAGCCAGTCGGATATTTCCGGGAAGGTGTCCCCGGGTATCGCCGCGAGAACATAATCTGCTTTGGTGGTTGAGCGAGTCACGCCGTTGATGCGAAACTGGACTTCTGCGCGTTGAAACCAAGCAAATGCCTCTCCGCTGGGGAATGGTGAAAGTTTCAATGGGGCGGCTGCAACGCCAACTGCTGTAGTAGAGTCCGTCATAGTACCAACGATGGAGGGGCGAGGGAGGTTGGGGTGGAAGGCAGTGGGAGCAAGTCGACTTCCGGGGTCACCAATGTGACGGTGCCGAGAGAGGGTTGTGAACTCAAAGGCAGGAAGCAATCAACTGAGTTGTTTATTAAGGAACACTCTCCTTTATATACAAAACCTCAAGGCAACAGGACATAACCTGTTCGAAAGACAGACAATGTTACAGAGCAAAACCGGAGACATGATCATTCAGGTTCTTTTTAGTGCGAGGGAAGAGCGCAGATACAAGCATGATATATACAAAATAATTATGTACAATTGTGTGACACACGGTTGGTACAGTGGAAGATGAAAATGCATATCCTATATGTATGACACTCCGCCATCTCTTCAAATCTAAACAACTATCTACTTTCCTAAACAAACTAGGTAATTATGAGTCCTATGCTTCTTCTCTTGAATTGGAAACTGTCCTGGCATACACATGGTTGAAAGTGTTTCAGTAATAGTGATATGGTTAAGGATCAACCTGAAGGAACAGTGTTTCATGGCAACTATGACAACTTTGATCAGCTGGTGTCTGATGTTTATGGAACTGGATCAGTTCAAAGTACAGTTGGAATCTACATGGAAGAATTTGGATTCTTTAAAGATGGCCTAAAATTAGTCCCTCGTATGACTGAACCCATTCCTCAGAAGATTCAAAAGTCCAGTTTAAGAGTTTCCAGCATACTACCGGAAATAACGACCTGAAGAATCAACCGTCATAGAACCCTCAAACTGTGCTGAAAATTACATCAAGATTCTGATTTTTTTTCTAGATTATTGCATGTCATATGACTTTGAGGGTCAATTTATCCCTGCTATATCATGATCTGTGTCTAGTAGGCTACTGCCAATACTCCAAACTGTACGACAACTATGTATGTATAAATATGTATATGCATATATATATCTGTATGTATGCTTATATACATACATACATACATACATATATATATATATATATATATATATATATATATATATATATATATATATATATATATATATATATATGTATATATATATATATGTATATATATATATATATATATATATATATATATATATATATATATATATATATATATATATATATATATATATATATATATATATATATATATATATACCACTTGGCCAAGTGGTATGTCAATATTCATACAAGTTTCATAGACCAGAGTTCGACTCCTGTCTGTCAGAAGCTGCTGTCTTTGTGTGATTTCGCCTGGGGCTCTGATCCCGAGGGCATTAAGAGAATCCAGACATTAATGTATGAAAAATAAATGGAACGGTGGAGCCCTGCCCTTCCAGCGAGAAGGTGAGAGCCCTCCCTACCAGCGGGAAGAGGGGAGTCCCGTCCTGCCAGTGGGAGGGGGGAAGCCCAGCCTTTCCAGTGGAAAGGGGGGAGCTCCTCCCTGCCAGCGGGAAGGGGGAGGCCCGCCCTGTCAGTGGGAAGGGGGAAGCCCGGCTCAAGAAGAGGGGCGTCCCGCCCTGTCAGCAGGAAGAGGGGAGCCCTGCCCTGCCAGCGGAAAGGGGGGAGCCCCACCCTGCCAGCGGGAAGGGGGAGAACCCTGCCGTGACAGTGGGAAGGGGGAAGCTCCGCCCTGCAAGCAGGAAGGGGGAGTCACGCCCTGCCAGCGGGAAAGGGGGAACCCCACCCTGCCAGCAGGAAGGGGGGAGCCCCATCCTGCCAGCGGGTAGGGGGGAGCCCCGCCTTGCTAGCAGGATGGGGGGAGCCCTGCCCTTCCACTGGGAAGGGGGGAGGCCCCGCCCTACCAGCGGGAAGGGGTAGCCCCATCCTACCAGTGGGGAAGGGGGAGCCCCACCCTGCCAGCGGGAATGAGTAAGCCCCGCCTTGCCAGCAGGGAGGGGGAACCCTGCCCTGCCAGCAGGAAGGGGGAAGCCCCACCCTGCCAGCCGGAAGGGGCAACTCTGCCCTGCCAGCTGGAAGTGGGGAGCCCCACCCTGCCAGCCGGAAGGGGCAACTCCGCCCTGCCAGCTGGAAGTGGGGAGCCCCACCCTGCCAGCAGGAAGGGAGGTGCCTCGTCCTTCCAGCGGGAATAGGGGAGCCCTGCCCAGCCAGAGGGAAGGGGGGAGCCCCGCCTTGCCAGCGGGAAGGGGGGAGGTCCTCAGGGCTAGCGAGAAGCAGACAGCCCCGCCTAGCCAACAATATAGAGTTCCTGTATCTACCTTATTTTTCAAAAAACATGAAGGCCTTTTGGAAGCCCTTAACAGGCTCCAAAATCCGAAATAGTCTTCAAAACTCCCCCAACTCCTTATTCGTCTCCAATTTGTCTTTCGTCATCAATAGGAAAGTTGAATGCTTTCCTGTCAGAGCTCCAAAAGATTCTTAGTCTCTGTTAGGAGAAGTATGGAATACCGGTGCATTCCCAAATCGGCTTCAAATTGTCTTTCGTCTTAAGCAGGAATGTTAGAAAAGGTAAAAAGATTGCTTCAATAGTTTTATTGATCAACCCAAATTTGCAAGATTTTATCACTGATTTGCCTCTGAGGCCATTAAAAAGGTAACAAGATTTGTGTGATGCAGAAAATTCTCTGGTGAAAGTTAAGACAAATATTGAGTCTGCGACTGTGGAAGAAAACCAAAATACATTGTCAAAAAGGAATCAACGAAAAATGGAATCAGGAAGGCAGTTAGGAAAAGCTAAACAAGAATCTTCAAGACTAATAATGGATTTATTTGAAAGGATTCGGACTGAAAATACAGGAAGAAGAAGAAGACAGGAAGGAGAACGGAAGAGAAGAAATGAAGAATCCAAAAAGGAGAACTAGTTATTATTTGTTGATCACTTTACGATTGTGCGGATTTGAAATGAGAAAGTAAAATCCAGAATGTTGAAGATCCAAAAATAAAGATTGTGCAGAATAAGGCGGTAACTACTCAGACGTAGAGAATATTGAAGGATCAGAGAAAGCTAAAATTCTTCAATCTGAAGTAATTTTCCTCCCCCCTAAAAGGAAGAACTTCCTAGGAGAGACACTCCAATTGGACGTCTTCCTGTTAGCATGCTCTTATAAAAGAAATAATCATCTAGGACCAACGAAGGAACGGGTTTCGCATCGGAGATTATTGGTTTACGACGCCCCGGATTTGAGCTTCTGGCTCCAGTTTCGGTTGTTATTTTGTGTCAGCCTCATCATCATCTGTCTGTCGTTAGTGTTCCTGTCATCCAACACTAGTAACACCTTTTAAAAGATACCACCAACGCTCCGTTCCCCTTATGGGCTGCTAACGCAAGGGCCTGTGGTCCGCCTTGTATATAGGCGGGTCAATCTATATCATCATGATCAGGAGAGGCAATTTGAAACACAAAATCTCTTACGGTTGTTATAAAAAGGATGTTTTAATTGCAAAGGGATCAATGGTTCAATTGGGGTTCCGCTGTCATGAAATGCCTTCAACATGTTCGTCACAAGAAATGCGGCCAAGAAGCGCAACGGCAGGAGGAGAGGAACTGGTCAAACGAATACTCTGAGGAAAGAGTTTGTTGCCCTTCATCAGGACCCATAAAAGATTGATACGCAATCGGGACGTCAAAACAAAACTAACCATACGGAAAGAGTAGGAACGGGGTACCTTCACACGCGCACACATGTGTGTATATACATATATGTGTGTGTATATATATATATATATATATATATATATATATATATATATATATATATATATATATATATATATATATATATATATATATATATATATATATATATATATATATATATATATATATATATATATATATATATATATATATATATATATATATATATATATATATATATATATATATATATATATATATATATATATATGAGTATGTGTGTGTGTGTTTGCTGGGTATTATTTTCTTACCTGTTACTATTTTGCTAATTTGTATGATAAATTAATCAATCGGGAAATAAAACATTAAAGGGGATTTTGTATAATTACGTTTTGATATAGCCGACCATAACAGACAGCAAGTAGAGTATTGAGAAACTAGATCTTTCTCATTCCTGTTTTTCTGAGGCTAAACTAACTAGATTAGCATTCAAGTCCTATGGAATTAGGACACTCTTCATGGATGTTGATGCTTATGGAGGTGTAGACCCAAATGCTATTTTCCTTCATTTTTATAAAGACCACTTTCTTCTTAGCTCTTATTTTCTTCAAGTTATCAAATTGTGTATATATATATATATATATATATATATATATATATATATATATATATATATATATATATATATATATATGTATGTATATATATGTACATATACACACACACACACACACATATATATATATATGTATGTATATATATATATATATATATATATATATATATATATATATATATATATATATTTGTGTATTTATTTATTTTTTATAGTCACGAAAGAAGAACTGAGTTTGTTTTCATTGTTCCTTTCGTGGCTATAATACTTAATTATTTTATGCTCATCACGTGTTAGCTTTTGTGATTTCTACACACACATACACACACACACACACACACACACACATATATATATATATATATATATATATATATATATATATATATATATATATATATATATGTATATATAATGATAAATTTTTCACATTGAGTTGTGTTTTTCATATTTACATAAGCCATATATTATATTCCCTTAATATCTGGATTCTCTCTATACCTCGGGATCAGAGAACCAAGGGGAAATCAACTAAGAGATAATAACTTCTGGTCGGCCGGGAATTGAACCCTGGTCCGAGAAACTGGCACGAAAATTGGTATTACACACACACACACACACACACACACACACACACACACACACACACACACACATATATATATATATATATATATATATATATATATATATATATATATATATATATATATATTCAAATAAGCCATATAAATTTTTGATACATTAATGTCTGGATTCTCTTAACGACCTCGGGATCAGAGCCCCAGGCGAAATCACACAAAGACAAGAGCTTGGCTCCGGCCGGGAATCGAACCCTGGTCGGCAAGCTTGTATAGACAGTGACTAAGCCACTTGGCCACGAAGAAAGCTCTTGTCTTTGTGTGATTTCACCTGGGGCTCTGATCCCGAGGTCGTTAAGAGAATCCAGACATTAATGTATCAAAAATATATATGGCTTATTTGAATATGAAAAACACGTCTAAATGTGCAAAATTTATCATATATATATATATATATATATATATATATATATATATATATATATATATATATATATATATATATATATATATATATATATATATATATATATATATATATATATATATATATATATATATATATATATATATATATATATATATATATATATATATATATATATATATATATATATATATATATATATATATATATATATATATATATATATATATATATATATATATATATATATATATATGTATAAAATGCTTGTTGTAGAATTGGGGAATGTGTTTGAGGTAGCTCTAGCCTGCTGATTACCGTCCAGTTTCCGTCAGTGCCATATTATCTGAATATTTTTAATGTGGTTGGCCTAGAAAGCAAGCTCTTTTCATATGGAGATGGTGCTACTCTCCTGAATTTAGATCTCAATATACTACACACATAACAACTAATCTATCTGTTTCTAGTGTACTGTAGGACAAAGCCCTAAGACACGTCATTTCATGTCTGGGTTTTTTTCTGGCTCAATATAGTTAGATCATTATATTTTGTATTCCTCTATATACCTTGAGTGGTCTGTAGAAAGATTTTCCCGTTTTTTTTTTTTTTCTAAATCAATCAAGATATTTTCGTTAATTGGAAGAGTGATAGAGGAATGAGAAATGAACTGTATTAAAAAACATGACTGACACCACTTATTCATGGAAGCATGCTTCACAATGCCATTTTTTTATTTTTTTTTTTTTATGGAGATTGTAATATCGAAGAGTAAGGGAAATGGAATACAGTGCTCCATGTGCCCTATCTCTGAATCCATCTAATGAATATCTTGTTTTAGCTTCACGCAAATATCTGGTTGGAATGGTCCAGTAAAGGTGTTTCATGCTGCCGCTCGGGAGAGATTTCTTTTCTGGAGGGATAGTGAAAAATTAGGAACTAATATTGACGGTCTAAGACGAGCACCTGAGGGGAAGGCCATTTATTTTGAAAATAATGAGAACGTTTAATAAATATATGATTAAAGAATGAAAGAAAGGACCACAGATGTTAAAGAATGAAAGAAAGGACCACAAATGATAAAGAATGAAATAGGGGAACAAAAATGTAAAAGAGTAAATACCTGACAAGACATGTCAGAGGATAGAGGAAGAAGCTCAGAAAATAAAATCTGAAGAATGAAAGAAAATATCTAGGAATCCAAGGGTATCGCTCCTCAGCTGTGTCATTTGGTGATTAAAAGGACAGTCAAACACTTTTTTTCGAGATATTTTAATATTTGATTTTTCCCTTTCCCGCTTACTGCATCAGCTGTAGAAATTATGGTTCAACTACCATCTTGATAAGCGAAGGAGCTGGTATGGATGGCTATTGCTCGAACACTCCGCTCGTTAAGCGCCCATATACCTACATTAATTCACCCGGTCCAGAGATCACAAATCCAACACCACATAGCTGTGCTAATTCGGGCACTTGATCACTGTAAATAGGGACTTTATCATACAGAGTTAAGCTTATTTGAATCAAGACTGAGAGAACGCTGTGCATGAAATTGATAAAGTCAGTTAGATCTCCAGGCAATGTAATTATGTAATCATTGATAACTTGCAGTCAGGGGGAATAATTTTGTGCTTATGCCATCTGCAAATGTATTTTTCCGACAATTTACAGGAGAATTCATTTTGAGAAAATAGGTATATCATAGTTTCATGACAAAATTTCGGAAAACTACGTCATTCTGAGACTAAACAGCTTGTATTTTTTATATGATTTGTCAATAAAACAAATTTCTTATAGCCTTTGCCAGAATGTAATAGCATCCTCATTTACCTCCACTTATTTTCGATACGAAGTAATAAATTCTTATTGTATTCAAGGTGTTATGAAGTCATCAGTATATATCTTATCCATAACTGATTATCTATTATGCAATGGTGATACCTAAATTTCGTTACTTATCAAACTTCCAACAACTACTACTACTTTATTCTACTGCTGTTATCTTTTACAAATCAACCTATAATGAATACGGTCAAAATATTTGCTAGAACACTAACGGTTATCAAATAATATTTAGGCAGTGATACAATATCTTACAGGCTGTATGAAAAATACTCATATTACTTCTCTCCACACCCCCATAACAGAAATGACTTCCTTATTTCATCAGTGTCGGACTGGCTGGGGCAAGGGGTTGTTAAGAGGAGACTCCCCACCCCCCACCCTTCCCTGCAGTGTCTACTAGGCCCCACATACGAAAAGATACTAATTATGTGTGTATATATATATATATATATATATATATATATATATATATATATATATATATATATATATATATGTGTGTGTGTGTGTGTGTGTGTGTGTGTGTGTGTGTGTTTTGTATTTGCAGTGGATAGTTGAGACGTCAAATGATAATAAAGAATTGAAATATGGCAACTCGATTTTTAACTTTTGTATGCTTTTGCTAACAAAGACAGCCCTTTACTGTCTTTTGTTCGCTAAGGTTGGGGAAGACTCCGCCCATTTCGTAGGAGTAGTAAGAAGAGCAACATCTTGTCTGTTTTGTCATGGGAACACTAGAGACATCTGACGTAATTTTCCCCCGGGTGTCGGCGTTCTTTAGATTCTAACTATACGTTGGTATGGATTTGTTAAAAGAATGGAAGATCACACATACCCAAAGCCAAGGTCTATAGATATAAGAGGTCTTCTCAGGCCACCTTAGTGCGCAGGTAGCCGGATGGTGGGAGTCGGGTGGGTCAGAACGATGACGTCACTCAGACTTACCCGTGGCTGAGTAAGCTGTGGAACTTCCATAAGAAAATAAAGGAACCATACTCTCTGCTTTGTATTTTTCAATCTTTTCGAAGATTTATATTTTATTCTTTTAGGATAATAAAAGTAATATTACAAATACATAACTTTATTACACTCAAACAAGCAAACAAATATTTGATGATGTAAATAACTGAAATTTGTCGAGCAACAGACAGTTTAAATTCATAAAATAAATAATGATATATACACAATATATATTTCAGTTATGTTTTATATCACGTTGCGAGCTTTTTCATTTTATTCTGCGCTTTTCTTGATGAATTAATATTCCTATTTAAAACACGAATTCTAAAAAATGTACATCTATCAAAAAAATTTAATCACTTCGTATGGTAATGGGATATCATTGCTTTTAAAACACTCGCTAATTAAATCAGTCAATTTATCCGTCGCTCCTTTTCCAGGTTTTAGATACTTTTCCCCATGATGACAAAAAACATTTTTTCCATCGTTTTTAAATGAACCAAAAATTCTTCGCTTGGTTGCATTAGTTTTCCATCTCTTGCACTTATGGCACCAATCCACGTGCCATCTCCCTTCGTCACTGCAGTTCCAAGGAATTCATATTCAGGAAACTTACGAGCTATATAACCACCTACGTATTGTAAGCCTCCATCTTCCATCGCTTTCCCTAATGCTTCTTTTTCAGTGTCAAATTCTACATATTCATCATTTTGCAAATCATTAACAAATTCCCCTGGCAAACAAAACAGCATTGCCGATAGACTCAGCTCTTTTTGAATAGAAGTTCCTTCATCTGCAAAGAATGCGCTTTGTTCAACAGGAAAACTGGAAAATGAGCCTGACGTCATCATATCACTATTGCAACTTTCAACGTTGCAGTTTGATCGTAACAGTTTGCTGTCTTTTCCTAGAATATGGGCTCTGACTCGGTGCTTAAAAAAGTGTTCAAGACCATCTTGATTTGGCCTATAAGTGAGAAAATATGATGTATCAAATTTAGCTTTGACCATTTTCAGCAGCTTCATTAGAGAATTGCATGATATAATTAAGCCTTTTTGGAAAGGATAGAGCCTATTGCTTTTAATTACTTTCATTTCTTTGGATACTCGAATCCTATCTTGCAACGTTTTATTTTGTAGGTCCAGATTCATCCCATAGGCATTTCTTGATGGCTTCCTATCACGAGGTACTCGAGAATTGAATAAATCGAACCAGGTATCTACAAGATATATAAACTGAGTTGTGGTTTCCCAATGCTTATCTTCAAGCAGACCTTTGTTACCGAAGTACTGAAGGCATTTATATGTTGTTTCGGACAGTAATTGCACCACTAGCTTAACATTCATGCGTTGCATACCCATAACATTGATGTGCTTTTCAGAGTTTATGTGCTGTCCGTAGATCACTTTTGTTTTTCATAATTAACTCCCTGACTGAACCACAAAGAGCAAACCTATCTCCCGACAATACAAATCCATGATCAAGAAAATGATTCCTAATGAGTGTTATTAGGTGCGGTGCATCGGCAAACACATGTATTTCTCTGTTATCATCTACCGGGTTAACAAATGCAGAATTGTCTATATCAATGCGTAAGGAATTCCACAAACTGATATTTGTTGATCCTAAGTCACTAACCATGGCTACTACAGGAAACCCAGCTTTCTCAACCCGAATAATCAATTTGAAAAGATCTTTTTTCATGTTAGTGTCGACATTATAATAAATAATTTGTTTCCTGGAAGTGGTAAGTCCTCTGATCATTGCGCATTGTACATTGGATTTAGGATCATACAAAGTGTCCGCGCCTTTATCGTAACTCTAAATTTGTGCAACACTGCACTCGTCAAATGAAATTACACACAGACGCTCGTATTTCCAGCATTGACTCCGATTTTATTTTTAATAAGTGAATTACCGATTCCAAAATGCCAGGTTCTACAGCTATCTTACTTGACCAGCGATATAAAGTTGATAAAGAAGGGAAAGGTAATTTCCACTCTTCTCTTAAAAACTTATAAGCTTTTGGACTCAAACTGTGTAATGTTAAGGCTTTGCTGATATCATCGTCTTCCCAAGTATTAATATTACTTCCAGTGACAAGACATGCTGCTTGTTTGGGTGAAAAGTATTTCTTTAAATTAGCTTTTACTACAGCAGTTGCTGATGCATATATCTCATTAAACTTAACGTACATCGCTGTTTTCTCCTTTTCCCAGTTTTCCTTTTCTTTTTCCCACTTGACCTTATTATCCAACCATTTAGCTTTTTCATTTTCCCATTTAGCCCTTTCAGTAGCAAAATAGCTTTCTTTAACTTAACACTGCTCTTTTTCACATTTCCACTTTACCTCATATTCTTCCCACTTCTGTTTGATATCATCTCTCTCCTTCTCCAGTTGCTCAATTATACGTTGCAAATCTTCAATCGTGGGCACCGATTTGACTTTTTGTACAAAAATCTTCCCTGTTTCGTCTTGCTCTTGACTAAGGATTTCATCTATAAGTCGTTTTTGTCCTCTTTTTTTTTCGGCTCTTACCATCCTGGACGTATCTGATTAAAATCAAAATTGAATTATTAAAAAGATGGACTTGTATAGAGAACAATGCGATTAGAATTTTCTGACATTATTGAATATGTAAAAATCTGAACTAAAATTTATGAATGGTACTTTTTCAAGCAAAATGGAATAAAAAAAAAATTTTTTTTTAACTATATATGAGGAAAACAACTGATTCCGCGATTTCCAGATTACTGATGAATAATAAAGAAGATATACAATAATTATAATCTATGTAAGTTGATTACAGCATCATTTATATCTTAATGTTTAACCAATAATACACGATACTGGTTTCTTACCTTGTGATGCATGTGAATGTCCAGTTATAGGTAAATGCATCGTTGGTACAGATCCTTTCTTTATTCTGATGAGAGATCGAGGCACTGGTTGATTCAGCAATTCATACATCAAATTCCTTTCAAATTCATCAGCTTCAAAGTGTTTACTACATATCTGAGCGTTTTCCCCATTAATAAGATCTCGTTTGCACAGCTGAATGCACGTTTTCCTTGTAATGATGTCCTTAGGGAATTTATGAAAAGTGAGATCCTTACTTTTTCCTCTTTATGAGAAGCATCCCAAAACTGCACAATTACTGGGCATTTTGTTATATATAAAAGAGCTTTGATCAGCAAGGTGGAAGTGTACACCACGTTTGTTTGTAAACAACTGCCCGGTCAAGGGGTGATCGACCTTTGGTATGCTTGGGTGAATCTAGTCTATGACCTTGGCCGCACCTATAGGTCCTGCCTACGTCACAGTCTGTACCTGCGCAGAAGACTCATATTTTTGGTCGGGGTTGAGAAGACCTCCTTAATCTATAGACCTTTCCCAAAGCAATATCTAGAATGGGTACCAGTTGGTAAAAGGCTCGTAGGAAGACCAAGAATTATTTGGATGGACAGCATTGAAATGACAGTTGAGAAACGGAGATCATCTGTTCCTGAGATTGGGGGTCAGCAGGTGTATTTGGACAGCGTGGAATGGAGAAGATTCTGCAAACGGGGACATGACGACTGACAAGCCTTTGGGTTACCCAAGGTCTGTTGAGAAAGGTGGTGAAAAATCTCTTATTAAAGACCCGAATTTTCATAAATCTAATCATTTTCTTTTCATTGTTAATTAGCTTTAATTGCCATCCGAACCAAATTCCGATTATATATTCCAAAATTAACATCATTGTTGTATTTCGATCTTTTTCTGAGGAACCTTTGAAATCTAATTTTAAAATCTTTAGTGGGTGTTTAATATCTATTTTACATACATTTCTTTATAATAATATAAACCAGTGTTACAAGTTTTTAATATCAATGCCATTTTAAGAAATACATGATGAAAATTCCCTTAACGGCGTCTACAAAACTGTAAGCGCAGGGCAAACTTTTAAACCACGCGCTCTAACATCATCACTTAGTTTCGTTATTTTGCTGGAAAGTCGAATGTCATGTAAAAAGAATGTTGGCCCAAAAGTTAAAAGATTTCTTCAATTTTGACCTCCTTTTAATAAACTATTTGTTTTAGTTATGTGTGCATTATTTCTTTTAAATTCAGTTTACTTCATTCTTCATACCCTTATTCTTTTTTCTGATTCTTCATTATCTGTTTTCCTTCAGTATTACAAACTATTCTCTCTGTATTATTTTTATTTGTTGCCAAAGATTTCTTCTGTTCTTCACCCCTTTTCTATTTTTTTTCTTCAGTGATCTTTTCATTTATTTTATTCATGCATTTTTACTGATTATTTCTGCATATGTTTATTCCTTATACCCCTATTCCCCTCCTTACTCAGTATCATCCTTTTTCCGTTTGCAAATTCTTGTTACCCTTATTCCCTCCTGTCCAGTATTTTTTTATTATATACTATCTACACTAATTTTATTGACTGCATATTTTGCATAGATAACTTCACTGGATAGAATTTTATGTATTTTTCCCTTTACTAAAATAAAGTTTCGCACTTAGTGAAACCCTTTCAGACATGACTGAACATTTTTGTTTGTTTGTTGAAGAAATTATGTTATATAACTTTCTTATTTGTGAATGAAAGATTTTCACTTTTTAAACAAAAACGTAGCTCTTTATAGATATCATAACATGAGAAAATGAAATATATTCAAGCTTACATATTTTTTTCTATTTCTAATAAAACAACACAGTCTTAAAAAAAATATGGGTTGGTTTTTAAGTACTAAACCTGAAATCGACAGGAATATGTATGGAAGAGTTGTAAACAACTTTTATTTCACTTTGTGGCCCGGTGGTAAGTCATTGGAATCTAAGTTTCTTTGGGCCTAGTTCGAATCCTCGGTCAACCAGATGCACTTATTGCTAATATGAACATATGTATAAATACGTTTGAATGTGAAAAATTATCATTATTATTATCATTATTATTATTATCATTATATATACATATATATACATATATATATATATATATATATATATATATATATATATATATATATATATATATATATATATATATATATACATACATATATATCTATGTATATATATATATATATATATATATATATATATATATATATATATATATATGCGTGTGTGTGTACAGTATATATATATATATATATATATATATATATATATATATATATATATATATATATATATATATATATATATATATATATATATATATATATGTATATATATATATATATATATATATATATATATATATATATATATATATATATATATATATATATATATATATATATATATATCAATAAAACTTATATGGAACGTAGAGTTCAGATGCAAAAGAACCACAGGGGAAATGAAAATAGAATGAATTGTAAATAGTTTTGCATCACCCGGCTTCGGCACATCCGCCACTCCATGTCTGGTTTTGTGTCTGTAGAATCAACCCACTTCCGGAGAAATTGGCCCCATGTGCATATAAATACGAAATGTAATCGATATACAAAAACGCATCATATACGTAAACAACAAGCTTGTTTTCTTGGCCAAACCACACATCACGTATATATAATATTCAAAGTAAATGGCAAAGATTTTCTGCAGAAGCCTATCAACAATTTCTCTTTGCAATCTATTTGTTAGAGTCCAATATTCATAATAAAATTGACATATCAAATACTTTTCAATTATTTCTTAAAACATGATCAAAAGCAACATAAAAGTAAAAAACAAACAAACTCCATGATCCTAATCAATGGACTTCTGCAGAATTGTCGAAATTGTAAATTTAAGTTTAGCTTCACCAGCTCGTAGGACCTTATGAAAACCAAACTGCAAACTTGGGAACAAGCTATTACTTTCGATATATCCATTTAAACGCTCACAAACATTAGATATGGAGGCTATGGACATCGAAAACTAATTGGCAGGGCTACAATAACATTTACCTAATGGAGTAACATTACAGGTTTCCAACAAAGTCAATAAGAGCCTATTGTTAACTTATGAAAAATTACTGACATCACAAGAGCTACGAAATCAGCTGTCTTTGGAAATAGATAAATAAAAAGTTAAAATGTTTATACCTTCATAAACAGCTAGTTAGGTAAAAGGAAAACTATTAATTTCTTGTGACCGAAAAGCTAAATTATCATTTTGAAGTAATTTAGTTTGATTTAAAAATTTCATTTCTTTGCCTCCCATTTACCTGTTTCCCACAATTCTGCCTTCTTTTGCTGGAATGTTGAGCTACTCCAACGATGGAATTCCCGTGTCTTTGAGACACCACAGTTGATTGGTTTTAAGACCCTTTTGCGTGTGCACTGGTATTTGGAAGCTTCAGATGCTCTTGATAAAGTTTTGAGGGAAGTAAGAGAGGACTGTGGAATTTGGAAATTACCAGAACACGGTGAGGGTAGAAAATTCATGCTTTTGTGTGGGTCAAAGGGGAAGAGTATTGGCACTGTATAAGCAGACTTTTAAATTGGCCATTTTCATTAGTTGTCATATGAATTTAGAATCCAGCAATTCTGTAGTGCGTCACACTGTATATTGAAATAATGACACGCAAGTGTGGAATTTAATAACAGCACATATCTTGATTAGTTCTTGCAACATTTCAATGTTTTTTAATGTTCTTAGTATATCATAGAGTAATATTTACCTGTGTAATGCTAGATGTTTCTATGGTTTCATGTGTAATGTTACAGTGTCTGCAATTACATAGATTTAGGAATAATTACATTGAGAATGAGGAATTCTAACTTT
>NC_090732.1:96396273-96436273 GCF_036898095.1 Palaemon carinicauda | reverse complement strand
TGTACATAGTAATAAAGACTTGCTCTTGAATCTGAAAGGGAATTTCAAATTTATTAGTAGGCACTCGTTCTCGAGGAACGTTAGTCTTTAATTAAAACACATCATGCTCTAGGCATGCGGCACTTGTGTGACGACTATGACATTTCACCTGGGATAAGAACAGTTATAAGAAAGCACTAAGTGTTTTCGACATCACTATGTATCGCTCAAGGGTCAACATAGGCACCCGAAGAGTTAGAGTCCCAAGTAACTCGCTGTTCTATGCAGAGTTAGGTGCAGGTTTCATAACACTACCTGCGGCTACCACAAAATGTTTGACTTCGTGCACTTGTTTCGCATAATGTTTGAAGAAAACAAGCGAGGACTTCCAGCCTGTGAAGCTTTTAAGGCTTTCGAAGTCCATACTCTGAAAGAAATTCAGAGACGATGCAACTTTTCTAGGATCGTGACCGGCGGGTGTACTGTCGGGATCCGCTCTGCGAATGAAGTAGGTGATTTTCGCTCTTAGTTGTTTCAGTGACAGGTCGCTGCCTGATGTTTCTCCTTTGAAGAGTTGGCCTCCACCAAAGTTCGAAGTCCTGCGAAGATAGACCTTGAGGCTCTCTACTGGGCATAGAGAGGCATCTTCCTTCAGGGGGCATATTCTCCAGGAGCCCCATCTTTTGGTGGGTAATTCGTTTTTGGCGAGAAACGTCGGATCCGGGGAGAGGGTAATGTCTCCTGAATCAGTAAACAGGATATGACCCTCTTCTCTTGACAATGCCACTATTTCGCTGACTCGGGCTCCTGAGGCAAGAGCAAAGAGAAATATAACTTTCTGAGTCAGATCCTTGAGAGGGCATGAATCATTATCCAAGTTGGAGGCGAAATGGAGCACCTTGTCCAATGACCAGGAGATCGGTTTCGGTGGGGGTGCTGGGCGTAGACGAGCGCATGCTTTCGGCAGTTTATTGAAGATGTCGCTGGACAGATCAATTTGGAAGGCATACAATAGTGGTCTAGTCAAGGCCGATTTGCAAGTTGAAATCGTATTGGCTGCTAATCCCTGTCCATGAAGGGGAATGAAGAAGGACATGCAGAAATCAATTGTGATTTCCTTAGGATTTTTTGTCTTGACGAAAGAGACCCATTTTCTCCAAGATGATTCGTATTGCCGTCTTGTGGATTCGGTCTTGTATTCCTCGAGGAAGTCTAGACTTTTCTTCGAGATCCCAAACCTCTTCTTTGCGGCTAGGGAGAGAAAATCATGAGATGAAGGTCCTTGATTTTCGATGATGAAGCGAAGACAGTCGACTTCTGTACTTGTTGGGAGAGAACTGGGCCCGGGAGAGGGATCAGCTTGGGCTGTAGCTCCAGGACCAGGGGGTATCAGTTGCTCCGGGGCCACTTGGGAGCCACTAGGGCCGCTGTCCCTTTGAAGGTTCTCAGCTTGGAGAGGACTTTCAGCAGAAGGTTGGTGAGAGGGAACAGGTAGATCTTGGACCATCTGTTCCAGTCCAGTGACATGGCATCCACTGCTTCTGCCTTGGGGTCCTCGTACGGGGCCACGTACCGAGGAAGTTGATTGTTGTCGCTCGTTGCGAAGAGATCTATCTGAAGTTCTGGGACTTGGTGAGAGATGAAGGAGAATGATCTTGCGTCTAGAGACCATTCCGACTCTATCGGGTTTGTCTGAGATAGAGCATCCGCTGTCACGTTGTGGAATCCTTGTAGGTGAACTGCAGACAGGTGCCATTTCTTCTTCTCTGCCAGACGGAAGATTGGGAGAAGCACCTGATTTATCTGGGGCGATCTTGAGCCTTGGCGATTGAGACATCGAACTACCACCGAGTTGTCTAGGGTTAGACGAATATGGATCGAGGGAGGCGGGGAGAGTTTCTTCAGAGTTAGAAGGACCGCCATGGCCTCCAAGATGTTGATGTGAAACGTCTTGAACAGGGGAGACCATGTGCCTTGAGCCTGTTTTTGGTGGGAGTGACCTCCCCAACCCTCCAGCGAAGCGTCCGTGTGGATGTTGAGTGATGGAGGTGGGTGTTGAAGAGGAATGGACCTTTTCAGGGCCTTTGCTTCCGACCACGGCTTGAGGAGAAGTCGAAGTCTGTTTGGGAGCCGTCTCTTGAGGTCTCTTCGAGCGATGGATGCAGAACGTCTCCAGACTCCCGCGGCATCCTTTAGCTGTGCACGAAGCACTGGGTTTGTTACTGAGGCGAACTGTAGAGAGCCTAGAACTCGTTCCTGCTGGCGTCTTGAGATCCGCTTAGATTTCAGTAGTCGCTTGACAGACCCTGCTATTTCCTTCCTTTTCTTCTGGGGAATGGAAAGGCGGTGTGACTGAAGGTTCCATTGGATTCCTAACCATTGGAACTTCTGAGCTGGAGAGAGGCGAGATTTCTTCACGTTTATCTTGATTCCCAGGTGTTCTAGGTACTGGGTGACTTTGCTGCAGGATTTTAAACAATCCTCGGGCGATGGAGCCCAGACTAGCCAGTCGTCGAGGTAGGCCTTCACCTGGACGTCTCGGAGGCGGAGCTGTTGTACTATGGCGTCCGCCAGCTTTGTGAAGATCCGAGGGGCCACATTGAGGCCGAAGGGCATGGCCCTGAAGGCGTAGCTTTTCCTTTGGAGTCGAAATCCTAGGTAGGAGGAAGCGTGATGGTTCATTGGAACATGCCAGTAGGCATCCGCCAGGTCTATGGAGACCGTGTAAGAACCTCGAGGCAGAAGGGTCCTTATCTGTTGAAGAGTCAGCATCTTGAACTTGTCGTTCGCTATGAACTTGTTGAGGGGGGATAAGTCCAGAATGACTCTGAGTTTGTCGGAGTCTTTCTTGGGGACACAAAACAGTCTCCCTTGGAACCTGGTGGACTTTACCTTCCTTATCACCTTCTTGTTCAAGAGATCTAGGACATATTCTTCCAGAAGGGGGGTTGATTGTTGGAAGAATTGCTGGAAGGTTGGGGGTGGTTGAGTCCAATTCCAGCCTAGACCCTTCTTGACGATGCTGTGTGCCCAGGGATCGAAGGTCCAACGATCCTGGAATTGGCGGAGTCTTCCTCCCACCGGAAGCACTTCATTGCTTCTGGTGTCACGAGGGCTTACTGCCTCGGCCGCTAGCTCCCTTTCCTCCTCTACCTCTGGAGGGACGGCGAGACGCGTCTCTGCCTGCACCTCTGCTTGAGCCTCTACCTTTGGGACGAAAGGTAGTCGTCTGTTGCTCGAAAGCAGGGATGAAAACCGGTGACTGTGACAAGACCGGTTGGGTGACCAGCTGAAAGGTCTGCTGTGGCTGAGCTGCCACTTGGGAGGTAGCGGGTCCCGGAAACTGATGTCTTGGTTGACGCTGCTGGGGTTTCTGTTTGGAAGATTTCATCTTAGGTTGAGGTCCGTCGTCCTGAGAGGATTTCCTCTTTTTTGACATGCCCCACTTGTGGAGAAGGTTCCTATTCTCCGTGGCGGCTTTGTCGGTGATCTCCTTCACAAGGTCAGAAGGAAAGAGGTGTTTACCCCAGATGTTGGAGGAAATCAGCCTCCGGGGTTCATGTTTCACAGTGGCACCTGCGAACACGAATTCACGACAGGCTCTCCGAGCCTTCATGAAGTGGTACATATCCTTCAGCAGGGTTGCCATGTGGGATTTGGCAAGTACCATGTAGTGGTCTGGTACTCTGGTGTCACAGGCCATGATGTCCAGTTGGACCTGGTGGGACATGGATGCTGCGAACCTCTCCTTTGTATCTTGTTCCCGACGAAGGAGGTGATCGTTGAGTTTCGGGAGGTCTTCATTAAACTGACGTCCGGCGACGTCAGGATCTAGCTTTCCCACCACGAAAGTATGCTGGATGTCCTTCCAGTGTCGAGCGTCGGGGGGAGTCACTATGGAGAAGGGTCTGCACTCCTCCAGTGCAGTGCAGGCTTTTCCCTCTTCCACAGCCTTGAGGCACGCAGCGAAGGCCTTTTCCATGAATGGAAGGACTGCATCCTCGGGTGCGACGTAGGTAGGGTGCTTCTTGCTTAGGGCCGGAAGCTTAGAGCAGGTAAAACCCCTACTTTTAAACGTGTTGGCTAGCATAGCCTGGGCCTTCGCGAGATCGAACACTATCTCCTCTTTTGGTTCGGTCTCTTCTTTAGAGGCAGGTTCAGAGCGAAGCCGGACGTAACAGTCCGGGTAGGCCTCGAAGTTTGGGAAGAACTCCACGTCTTCCAGGGGGACCGTGTCGATCTTGTCGCTGACGAAGATTCTGCCGGTCGCGATAACCATATGCTCAGCATACCTCCATGGGTTGGCATGTGAGCAAGCGGGGAGATCTTCTTCGGTTCTTTGGATCCTATCATGGACCTGATGAACTCCTGATTTTCCTTCAGTCTGTCGTCCATGATGGCTTTGATCATCCGGAACATCTCTTGGGCGGATGGCATGGGTTCCGGGGTAGTGGAGGTAGACGGGAGAGACACTTCCGTCGGTATAGGAGTAGGGGCGGTGATGGAAGGAGGAGCAACCTCTTGCTCCGACTCGGTGTATTCCGCCTGGTCCTCATCATCTTCAGCACCTTGAGCCATAAGGGTCTTCTCCGTGTCCTCCGAAATATCCGACATGTGTTCATCATCTTCGGAATGCAGGTGGCACTCGTGCATGGACTGGGCCATGACTACTTCTGGTTCCACCGTAATTTGGACAGTGGGGATAAAATCCTTGGGCACCACAGAATCAGGGGAGGCCTTTGGGAACAGAAGGGACCTCAATTCTTCAGTGGCCAGGTACGGTCCGGTGGCATTCTTCTGGAAGCCACGCACCCACTTGTGTAGCTTCTCCCGAGAAGTGTCCCTGACCTCCGCTGAGGGAGGGTTATGGAAGGCATCAACTAGGTGAGCCTGGCAGACCGTACAGTTCAGCGGGTCCCAGAATTTCAAATCCCCTTTCTTGTTAGCACAAGGGGCGTGAGTCCTGCAAGCCGTATGCCCGTAGAAGTGCGGGCGTTTCACAGCGCAGAAGTCGAAGTCACACTTCATCTGCTCCTCCTGTGGAAGAAAGAGAAAATGAGTATGGGGGGAGTCATAAGAATGGCTCTTAAGCTAAGTTAATATTAATCATTAATTTTAACTTGATAAAGGGTGTGATGCACAGAGGATTGAGATAGTAAAGAAACATACTCCGTGCATCCCGCCCGGCTGGTTACCGTAAGCTTCATCCTTGGATAATTCGAGGTGGCCGAAGGCGCAGGATAGAATTCCAGTAGGAGTCCATAGGGCAATGGAGTTCCATGGGAATTGCCAAGGATAAGTTTGGGACTGAGGCCACTCAGTCCCAAATTAGGGGGCTAAAGGATCCCCAAGGGTAACTGCCTCCGGCAACCAGCCGCGCTAAGATACACGCAGCATGCTGGAAATCTGAAGAATGCAAAAAGACAGCATGATTACCAGTAGAACAGTACCAGGTACTGATCCATTAACGTAAACAGGCCATCTGGTTGCAGTGTAGGGCTATCAGTATTAGATGATAGCTAGTATAAGGGGGTGCAAGTCGTCTTGACGCCTCCGGAAGGTTCCGGCAGACCTCTGGCACGCCGGAGGCCGCTCCAGCAGAGTTTCTGGCATTAGGACAGACAATATAAGTCAAGAGTAATACCAGGGTGGCGGCCGCCGGCACAACGGCGGAACGCCGGCAGAGGGAGCGGCGGCTCCGGCAGCCGGAGGATGCCAGATTGGTGACAGGAACAAGGATGGTTATAGCAGAACCGGGTTGCCGGCAGTGGATGCCGGCACTTCGGGGGCCGGCCGGCAGGCGGACGGCCAAGCTATGAGGAAGGGGGAGAGCCATCGGCTGGAAGCCGGCGGCAGGCGGCAGTCCCCCGGCACACGGAGGACTGGCGGCCATGGGGGTATGGGGTGAGTCACCAAGGTAGGAGGTGGGTATCGCCGACAGTGGAGGCGGCAAGGGACTGGCACCCAGATAGTGAAAGAGACAGAGGGAGGGATGTAAGGAGTCCAGCCATGGACTCCCAGACATCCCCCCTGAGAGGGTGTACCCATTATAGAGGCTGGCTCTATCACCCAGAAGCAGGGGCCGCAGAGGACCGGGAGCTAGGGTAGCCCAAGGGAGGGATAGGGGACACCCAAAGAGGGGGAGACCCCTGTATACAGAACACATCCAGTGGCTAACCCCATAGGACACTATGAAGGGTATATGTACCAGAGCGGACTGTACACAGAAGCTCAAGTTAGCCCTATCACTCCACCCTAAGGAGGAGTTGTAGGACAGGGGACAGATGGGTATAGACTAACCTAAGTATAGGCTAGGCTATACAAGAGATAGGTGGGGAGGGGAGAAGAGAAGAGTCTTCCATGGAAGGGGTTCTGTACCAGAGCGGCCACTAAGGAAGGGAGGACACTCCCTAACCTAAGGTAAGGCAGCCTGACTGAAACGGTGCATGGGTACAGTTTCAGCAAGGAACAGAATGACCCTTCCAAAACCTAACCTAGAGCAGGGATGAACGTCCTGAACTAGGAAGGATAGAAGACATATCGCTATCTCAGGAAAGTCGTAGACTTAGTCCTAGCAATAGAGGAAAGACTAGCCGTTCCTCACTCTCAGGCGCAACCCTAAGGGGGGGTCATTCCCTTAGGGAGGACAGAGAGGCGATAACATACTCTGGTAAGAGCTTGATCCCCTTACGTGGTAGGGGGAGCAAGGCTACACAGAGGGAATGCCCAAGGGCAGGGGGATGAAGGAAGCATATAGGGGTCCTACATGTAGGTTAGGTTAGGAAGGCACACTAACTAACCTATCCCCTATATGGTCCCTGAAGGCGAAAACACTTGCATCACAGTCAATAGTATTGTAAAATAATGCCACTATCTTCATAAGTAAGCCTAGGATCACTGATAAAATCATGCATGAACACTAATATGGGCGCTCTGGCCTGGGGGCTATAGTAGCCAACTGGTATGGGGTCAATCGATGACCGGTAAAAAAGCGTCAAAACACGATATAAAAGTTCCTAGCTATGAAGACTAAATAAACTAATATTATCGATTAGTAAATAAGGCCGGAAGCGTTGTTGTGGCTAACTAAATAAGGCATGCAGAACAACAACGACGCCATAAAATGGCGGGTCCAGTAGAGGCACAGCTCTGCCACAAAACAACAAATATCTCGAAAAGTAATATTTACTTTACGGTCAGAGCTTAACTAAACAATACTGGAACCTTGTACTCAACTTTCCAGAAGAAGGCGAGGCCGAAGGTAGCGACATGATAAAGATGCAAGGCGATAAAGATAGCACAGGGAAAATCCGTCTAAGTAAGGCGAGCTACTGTACAAAGGATGAAGACGGACGTGACGTCATTTAAGCAATGGCGCCCGTTTGTTTACGTCTCGAGTACCAAAAGTAGCCACGGATGAGATTAGCTATGGAACGGCTCCCAGCTATTCTCCGCCTTTACACACCGAAGCATTAACTCTGTTCGGGATGTAGATAGCTATGTGGCGCGTTAATACATGCGTCCCCTGTTGATATACGATGTCTTAAAAGGGAAACCTTTAGGATACTCGCTCCAGAAGTTAGAATTCTGTGATAACCTGTGGTTAAATTCTCTGGGAATATCTTAGTAGTTATTTACCCAAGGAAGCTACCAAAAAGGAACCTTCCGTCAGGACGCCATGGCTGAGCCCAAATATATATATATATATATATATATATATATATATATATATATATATATATATATATATATATATATATACATATATATATATGTATATATATGTATATATATATATATATATATATATATATATATATATATATATATATATATATATATATATACATATATATATATACATATATATATATATATATATATATATATATATATATATATATATATATATATATATATATATATATATATATATATATATATATATATATATATATATATATATATATATATATATATATATATATATATATATATATATATATATATATATATATATATATATATATATATATATATATATATATATATATAGAGAGAGAGAGAGAGAGAGAGAGAGAGAGAGAGAGAGAGAGAGAGAGATTTTGATAATGAAAATCAATATATTAGGGAATAGCCTCCAGATGTGCAGAGATAAATATAGGTATTAATATATTAAAAATATTTTCTAAATAGTAATATATTTATTACTATATAGAAAAGCATATTGTGCACTATTTAGACTAGCATTTTGAAACATATTTAAAATCCAAGTTCACAGAATTAGATAATTTTTCGTACTTCCATTGATATATATATATCATGCACTAATTTTACAATTGATCAATGGCAATGTTTTATTCGACATAAACTCACTCTTATTCGTATATAATATTTTACATGTTTTGTATAGTTAAGAAAGTTGTTTTATTACTCTGTTATAATGTATATAATATTTTAACACCAAACATCTGATTTAAACCTGATTTTCCCAAATAATTTCTCACTAATATTACGGTGATGCCCGACCACGCTAAGATTTTAAAACCACATTAATCATTACTTTTCCAAACTTTGATTCTAGACAAATAGTGATATAAGTAATGATTCTGTTCATAAAAATATTAATCATACTTAATGGTAATGAATAAACAAGTGTCACCATATTATAACATATTTAGAGGTTATGTGACGAAATCTTACCGCCTTTCAAGAGCTTTACAGTTAATGTCATATTATAAAATAAAAAAATGTCGACTAAAATTAACAACTAGTACTTTATATTAGTGAAAATTATATCTTTTTATATTTGTGAAATTTGTATCAGTAATATCTGCGCAACTGAAAGACAACTGTTTATCAGAGGAGGATTTTTTGTGCAAGGGGCAAGGAAGAAAATTATAGCCTACACAAATGGAGATTTCGGACATAATTACCTCTTAAAGCTCAAGATTAGTAATTATGGCAAGTTACTATTTTTGTGTTTAGCTTGTACTGTATGCAGGTAAAAATAGCATTTAAAATTTTATTCTAATTAGAATAATTCAGTATTTTCATAAATTAATCCCTGTAACAGATTTTTTTTCTGAAGAGTAAAAACTTATCTTTAATAGTAAAAAAAAAAGTTAGATTTCTACTCAACGAGGAAGCAGTATACCAATAGGTAGGCTAATGCGATAGACAAAAGTAAGAAAGATCATGATACAAAGTAGGTATCTGTCCATCCCAACGGGGCTTCTTGTTGAGGGACTTGCCAATCATATACATTTTTAGTACAAAGAGTAGGAACAGTCCTGCTGTAATAATTTAAGGGAAAAATAGTGAATGATTTTCAGGGAAAATGAAAAAATCAGGAAAATTTGGCTATTGCTAATTTCAAAATAATAGCAATTTATGATACCAGAATCGTTTTATTGATGGCAGAAAACGTAGTCTACAGAAACTAATACATAAAATTTTAATGATGGAACAAATATATGTGAAAGTTACTTAACTCCACTTGAAAAATAATTCATGGAGTAATTTGATATTGCTAAAATCAGAAAATATACTTCAAGAGAAGAATAGATGAAGTTTATAAGAAGTTACTGATAATATAGACGCACACGCATTTGATAGAAAATGTGATTTTTTTAGTTTTATAATTCAAAACACATAGTGGAGATAAATAATAAATCCATTCAGAAAACTATTGGCCCTATAGTATAACTTATATAAGTAAATACAACTGTGTAACAACCACTGTCACACTCATAGGTAGATTTGCTAATATATATCCACTTAAGTGCCGTTAGATTTGCATGCTATAAGATAAACCTTATTAGGAATTGCATTTTGAAAAAAGCCGTTAAGGATTAATGGAAACTAGAGGGTGACTTACAGCTTTCACTTCACTCGCTTGTCAGTTGGTGATGTTATATTTGCTTTTACTTTCGTTGATACTCTTTATGACTTCATAATTTTTTCTATGCATATTCTTATTTTTTTGGCTGAAATTTTTTTCATCTTTCTATTTTTCACTATTAGATTACCTCGTAACATTCTGTTGTGAAATACAAGCTCACCCCTACCCATCACATCAATCCTTTGATTGGGTGCAGTCCATATTGGATTTGGCTAAATTCCAATATTGCACGTAAGAAGAATTATCACTTAAGAGGAAAAATATTTAGAAATATTTTCCAAACATTGGAATGGGATGAAAAAATTAACAAAAGAAAAAAAAAATACTCTTTTGTTAAAATACAAACCTACAGTATTGAATATAATCATATACTCGTATAAAAACTTCCCCGTTGATGAAAGACTGATTGGTAAATGATAGAATCTAGTAGTACAATTTGTCATTGTGGAGAACATAGATTCCAAGTCATATGGCACCACTGCTGTGAGAATTGTTGAAATACATTTTGATCATGACTAATAAGAACTCTTAAAAACATCCAGAGAATATAGGGTTTTCCTCGAGTCACAGTATTTGACAATGCATTCCCTTACACATTGATTAAGTACCAAAGCCTTAACTATAGTGCTGTTAACTCTGCTGTAAATACAGAATCACAATTGAGTAACTTACCTTCATATGATTTACTTTTATGGAGTGCAGTTCTTCCAATATTATTCTCCAATTTTGAACCGTCAGCAAATAGTTTCACATGATCTTTATAATCAGCATCATGATCATGGAATTTAGAGTTGACCTCTTACATAGGTATTTTCTGCTATGAAAAGGATTTTGGGTACAGGGATTTTTCACGTATATCCGGGATGGAATATGAAGATGTTTAACTACCTGATCTTCTACCTCTTAGAACGATGTCATTAACTTACTTTTATACTTTTAAGTTGGAAAGGTTTAGATGATCAAGCTTTACCAGCCTTTTAAGACGTTGAAGGAGATTTAATTCCAGACAGTACCCAAATCTCTTCTTAATGTAAACCATTATTATCATCCACATATATGCTCTCAGCAGGTGAGGCTCTAAATGCATTGGAGCATACTTCAAGGTCCATTTCAAGTGCATATAATTCTCCCCATTTAGTGTTATATGGAGAGAAATGTTTGACAGGCATACTCACGCTAGGATTATGTATTGACCAAACACGACAAGAAACAATTATCGTACTATTGAGGGGACCTCAAAATTCAATTTTCTATTGTAGGGAATCAATGTGAGATAGAAAAAAGTATCATGCCCCAAAACGTCTCCAACGTGTCAAACTTGTATGTTGAAAATTTAAAACCATTTTCACCATCCCATTTATTGATTTAATAATTTGGGTTACATAGCCTAGCACTTGGGCAATGAATCTGGGGAAAACTCACCAATTGCACTATGAAGTATAAGTTAGAAGAGGTAGGCCGGAAAGAAAGAAGGCAGTGTAAAGTAGAAGGATAAGGATATAAAGCAAGTGCATCTAGGGGTCGAACAAACACTAATGATCCCATTTATTGATGGGACTGGTATAATTTTGCAAATATTTGCAGGCTGGTGTGGCATTATAGCAATACAGTAGATATAGAAGAGAGAGAGAGAGAGAGAGAGAGAGAGAGAGAGAGAGAGAGAGAGAGAGAGAGAGAGAGAGAGAGAGAGAGAGAGAGAGAGAGAGAGAGAGAGCGCTTTATCTGAGACAACTTTTAACATCTATTACAAAAAACGTAAAACTAAGGGTAATTTCCTCTGGAATTCCCCTCTAGTGAATAAAAAGGGAAGATAATGTGCTTCTCACTCTTACTTTTATGAATCTGTTAGATAAAATAGAATCGATGAATAAAATCATATCTTCAAGAATACCGATTTTGTAGCTGTTTTTGGATAATGTGATGTAATATTTCTCAAGTTTAAAGAAAATTCCAATATTTTGATATTGTTTAAAGAAGCCATGAAGAGCTTTATCTAAAAATGGATTTAGAGATTTTCTCTTGAAAACCAAGGTGTGATGGAGAAATCATGTCTCGGATTCAAATAACAGACCAGCCCGGTGTTAATTCTCTTTTATATTAGCATTGATAAACAACTGATTACAGTAACTGGCATGTAGTTAAGTTAATACATTCAAAGGCATCCTCATGTGTTTTTTTGCGGAAATAATTATGGCAGCTCTTTTATTTTATACCAATTTCCTGTAACTTATTTGCGACTTCCAACTTCCAATAGAAAGATCTTAGCTTCATGGCTCTCCTAGCTTATAGGACACACAACCCAATTACCGTAACAAGCATGTCCAATGAAAATAAGAGAAGTTGGAAGAATAATGATTTAGGTTCGACTCCGAAGGCGGCAATAATCCGGCTTTTAGAAGGATGGAAGGTCATGGCTTCCAAGAAAAAAGGAACGGGGGGATAAAGGTTCCAGGCAAAGAAAAACGCTGAAACAAGCAGTGTCAGGATTTCTGATTTCCGCTGTCATTGTGGGCAGTGGTGACAGGGTGTATTTTGAGGTATTTAATTTTGGTTGAGAGAGAGAGAGAGAGAGAGAGAGAGAGAGAGAGAGAGAGAGAGAGAGAGAGAGAGAGAGAGAGAGAGAGAGCGCGTGCAGAGGAATGGCGATTTACTGAGCTCTAATAGGGGACCATTTAAGATGAGGCAATACAATGTTCCACAACCGGGCTTGTCAGTGTGAATTGACTTCATGCCGTATAGCCCACTCTATGTAAATGGATATTTAGATTTGTGTAAACCTGAATTCTTTCCTTATTCATTCACCTAATATGAGATTGCATTTGGAAGTACTTTGATATAGCGTTGAACATAATCTATTGCCATTCCTGTTATATGGTTCATTGAGTCAATATAACTTTGTCATGCTCACAGATATATTGCATAGCTCTATTTTCTGTTAAGGTTACCTTATTTCACTCTCACCACATATGTTTTGAATATGTATCAAATTAGCCCAGAGAAATTTCGATTTCATAATGGTAAATGACAACTTCATAAGATATCTTATTCAAAAAGATCTACTCCATCCTTATTTACCTAGTTTGCATTTATCTACTCATGCAAATATGTTAATGAATCTGGCTTACTCTCTTCTATGATAATTAGGGATATGTTAACTTACCGAAGTCAATTTGCTAATTTTATACTAGTATCTCAACACCATGTTCATCCCCAATTTTGCAGAGCTTCTTGATTGAGTGGCTTATTGACTATTCAATCAATTAGTTAATCTATTTTCTTTTCTTTTGTACTTGAAAATTATTTAATTAGGGTAGATGCATTTCGGCTAAGGAGATATTCTCTTTTAGAATATGTTATGGAATATTCATCTATTAATAATTATTGTTATCAAATATATTTTATCTATTTATTTTGTATTATGGGTAGTGACAACTAAAAGTTGCAGTATCATTTGTAGGGAAAATAAACTATTTTTCCTTAAGAGTAATAGACCATTTTATTTTCCCAGAACAAAAACTACTATTTTAAATCTATGATCGGGCAGAAATCAATATATTTATCAAAAAAAGCTTTATAAACAAGCAGCAGCGTTATCCAGTACTTAGCTGAACATCCGATAATTCACTAAATGATGATTTATGAGAACTGATTATTTCATTATTTACATATCAAGTGCAAGATGACTAAACATTACCCAAATTTCAACCAAAGCAGCTTTGAAATTCAGCCAACAACCGGATGTAAACACTATTAAGCGAAAACTAGACTATTATTCTAAATGAAGAGGAAAGAGACAAAATTATAGAGGAAAGGTACAAAGTAGCAGCTGAACTGTAAAGTCCTTCTGCTTCATGCGAAGCTCCATTTTCTGTGTCTTCGTCATCAGTGCCTTTAGTCTGAGCCATTTTCTTCTTTTCCAATTTTTCTCGTTCCAGATCATCAAATCTTGAACCACCCCCTGGATGAATAGGCAAAAGCTCCTTTGGAATGCCATACTGTGCTACGGGATCTTGCCCTCTGTTTTTACCTTCTGTTACTGGAAGGACTACTGGTTCTTGCACCACCTCCATTTCATTTCCTGCTTCTGTCCCGACAGTTGCCTCAAATTCTGGAACTTCGGTGTTTGGGTGGTGTTCAAAGAGGCCTTCGTCAAGGGAGCTCTCAGTGCCTTGGAAGTTTTCTTCTTCTGGTCCTTCAATGTCCACCGGGATTTCCACTGCATTGTGGCGTATTACCTCGATTGTTCTGTGGGGGTGATGAGGCCCCTCTTCAGCAGCCCCAATATGATGATGTTCGGTTGCTTCTTCAACGGGGTGAGGCTCTGGGACGGGATTATGAGAACTGATAAAATCTTCATCTAAAGTTTTTAAGACAGATTCTCCAGATGTCCTTTTTGGATGTAGATTCTCCTGGAAAAAAATAAAGAATATTAGTCTGGAATGAAGTTTAGAGGATAAAGTAGTGTTATTTCAAAGTGGTTAACTGGTGAACTTGGTAATTTTTATATAATATTTTTTGATACAATATAAGGATGAATAGTATGAAATCTTGTGTCATATGATATTTTGTGCAATTTACTTTGAATATGTAATCCACATTGAAATTATCTGGAAAAAAAAAACATTTGTTTGAAATTTGTGCTCAAAGCACATTTCATAACCATCATTGCTACGTAAGTAGAGTATCCCTTTTCAAATATTCAATAATACAAAACCACATAACGTTGAGTATTGACGTAAGTAATTTTCTATTATTCTTTGTCTTTATCATCTCAAGGTATGTTATAATCTCATGTTGAAGAAATGTAGTATTTCAATTCAATCAGATATAAACAGCATACTACTGTATTTCCTTCCTTATATCAGTCTTGCAACAATACAAATTACGTGAGTCCTCAAATATGGTAATGAGGTCCATGATCATTCATCAATTTTACCTCGCTCCCTCTCAGTTTTGGTACCAATGTGGGAATCAAGAGTGCAAGTACTGCTGATGATTGTGAACTGTAAACAATTTCTTGGCAATATTACAAGTGAACAGTTCTAGGTTAGTCAGTCCTCTAGGTTGAACCTCTCTGTAATTGAGGAGAATGCAACGAAATTTGAGGTAAACCTCCTCCATATTCCAATACAGCAGGCCCTTAACTAGCCATGTTTGACCAGTTAAACTCTATTTAAATGGTTGGCTCTTTCAATCTTACAATTTGGCATTACTGTTAATGAGTATTTTGCTTGTATGGTACACCCTTTTCGTTTCTTGCATTTTTTTTTTTTTTTCAGAAATTCGAGTTGAAGATTTCTTTTCTCCTTATGGTACCTAGAATTAGTTCAAAGAATAAGATAAGACACTCCGAGGCAAGTATTCTAACATGAGGAAGACAGTCCTATGCCGAGAAATAATCTTTGCTTTAGATTCTACCTGCAGCCAAGCAACCCAGATGCCCTGTTAGACTTGGCCCCTCCCCCTATGTAGCTAATTGGGTAATTTATGATTAACAGATTGCATTAAACGAGCAATGATTTTAGGACGAAAAATGTTTTTAAGTAACAACGTCATTAATTGTGTCTGTACTGTATATATCAGCTTCTCATTCTCACACTTGTTTGTTCCATAGATAAAGAACTATGAAATGAAGTGTAAGAGGAGAGCAGTGATCAAGTCAGCCATGGGAGAGTGATGTATTCATTTTGACTTTTATTGATGTGACAAGAGAGCCATTTCACAGATGATTATTTTTATTATAGAGCATGGTATTTTAGTCATTTGTAGAATGTGAAGGATGGAGAATAGGCGATGCAATTGATTTCAAGGCTTGAAAACATGAATTTCAATGATTGTCAAAGACACTTGATGATTTAATGAAGACATGAAGAATGGTAAGAGACAGGAATATATGTGATTTTAAGGGAATTGCTGTCATATGGTGACTATAGCATAATTTAATGGATTACATGAGTTTGCACGGTTTGTGTATGAAGGAAAAGTTCCCCAAAAGAATGAGTGTGAGAAATAATAAGTTCATCACAAAGTTAAAAGGGATGTAGGTAACTGTAAGGATTATAAGGGATCACGTTACTTACTATACCAAGAGAGTAAAGGATAAAGAGCATTGTCACTATCCCTTATCTTTGCCATTCATGAGCGGGCCTTAAACCAATTATATTTGCTCCTAAATAATTATTGAATCACCAACATCCATTTTCCATCATCCATATAAAAATTCCTTACTTTATCTCTTTGGCTTGAATTCACCCTCATGACGTTACTCTTAATCACATTTAGTCTCGATTTTCTCCTCTTGTAAACACTTTATAAAGTTTACCAGTTTTTGTAGTTTCTCTTAATTACTGATCAACACAGTATAATCTCCTAATATCAACCATTTAACTTCCCATCCTCAACTAATTTTCTTATGATAACTTTGCAACTACATCCAATAGCTTTTTCTGGACTTTTGCATTACAGTATTACATCCACTTTCAAACGAAACCAGTCACTCTCCTTGTTACATATTTTTGCCGTATGCAATTTACTTTTATTATTAAAAACATTAATTGCTCTCAACTGCCTCTACGGACTCTGTCAGAAACTTTTTCTAGTTCATGTATGCCACATAACCTTTTTCCTCTCATACTTCTTATATAAACAATTTATCAACACGCTTCTCTCTAGTCTAAGTTCATGCTGCTCTCCCTTCATCAGTATTTCGGTCAGCAGTTTTAGTAATATTTTGTCCATAAAAATCTATCTGACTGTTGCCTTACAAACATTTCCTCATTAAAACATAATTACAAAAACTGGTCATAACTCCTGACGTCTTTCATTTATTCAGCCTCTTAATCGCCCTTCTCATACAGTCAATATTCACTTCCACAACCATTCTCGGACGTACACACTTTCAAGTCTTTAATAATTCAGATCTGTCTCTATTCTATCCCATGAATTTATAAAATCTTTAAAATACTTAGTCCATCAACAAAATGTGTCATTTTGCAGTGTATTTTGCTATTCAGAGAATTAGACGTGATTTTTGGAACTAATCGTAGGTAGTCGAAAACTAAGATCAAATAAATACCTTCGAGTACTCAAATAAAAAAGCCATGACCAAACATAGATTCCATATTTTTCTCCATAGGGAACATTAGAATTTCTTTCTCTCAACCTTAAATGCACCAAATCCTAAATTTTACACGTGCCGTCAAATTCAAAAGTCCACTGACACTAATGTCGGTTAAGCTAATGCACTTTTTATACTTTCAAATTTGTTTTCGAGTATAAGAGTTCTACTTTTGTAATCCTGCCACCAATATAAAATTAAAGCCTCTTGGAACAGTCTAAAACAAATAATAATATCAAGTAATATGTAAAGGGGTTTCAACGGAAGTAATTACAAAATAAATATATAAAATATATATTAAGTGTTGAACTAAAATCTCAAAAATGACTTGGCCATTATATGATAGAAAAAGTGCGTGAAAAATGCAGATAAGAAGACCTCGGACGACTGATTTCTGAGCTTAAGGTTACCTATAAAAAAAAAAAATTCTTTTGTCAGAAATTATAATGATAAGGACATAAACAACACAAAGAGGTCACCTGTGAAGAAAGATACAAAAGAAAATGGGATCATTTTGACAGCATGTTTGGGGAACAATATTCAGGCAAACATGAATCTGCAAAAAGCTGAGAATTATTGCAGCATGAGCGGTATTCGTTTTCCAAAGAATGGAAAATAATTTCAGGTTTTAGACTAGTCAACATATTTCATATTCTATTGTAACCCAGTTATTGTAAGAAGGTGGAGCCAAAGAAGTATAGTAATTAACTTGAATATTATTGGCAATTGACGTTTGAGGAGACTATACATAAACCATAGATAGCAAATTGATAATTTTTGGATTGTATGATTGTCAGATTCTTTTATATTGCTACTGAATTTAGGAATTAACTTCCCTTTTGTCTTTCTGGATTCTGACATTTCCTTCTTTGAAAGGTGGCTTCATGGCTAGAAACTACTTTCTTCTTGTCTTGCATTGTTTTCTTGTGTTATAAGGGCATCAGGTTACATATTAAAATAAACATTTAACAAATGCAACTTAAGAAAATCTTTAAATCCAACAAAATTGAAGGTTTGACCTCTGATTATCTAGCATCAATTAATGTTAGACGTAATATTGCTTTGGATATTTTTCCCCACGTTCTTCAGACAATATTTTGTTAAAGTAATATCAATTTCAATTATCCATTATTAAAAACGTAAAGGGGATTTTTGAACAACAAAAGAAAGTTAATATGAAATATTTTAACCGTTATGAATTTTATGAAGGTACAGAAATATCGACAATTCTCACTGGATGAACTAAATGTGGATGTGGCATCTCATCCTTCGGATGTGTAGCAGGATGGTTCATTTCCTCCGTTAGGATGCTCTCAATGTCCGTGGCAACACCGACTGCTTGAGTGTCATCTGCGAACATTGATTGTTGGTTCATCTGGCCCGCCAGGAACTGGTCCTCGGCCATTGTCAAAGCCAAGAAGAACGGAAGTACCTACGGAATAGAGGAAACCAGTTACATGGAAAGCTGGAGAGCAAACCTAATAAACACGGGTAAAACAAAGCTTTAGTCAATGCATCATTTATCCTAAAGTACATTTTCGCATATCTATTAAGACAATTTTACTTATGGCTTTGTTATCATTATTTGCAATTTACTACTTCAATAGTTTCATAAACAATTTCCACGTTTTGAAACTAGTTAATCATACGACCGACTTTATACGTACACACACACACACACACACACACACACACACACACACACACACACATATATATATATATATATATATATATATATATATATATATATATATATATATATATATATATAGTATGTGTATACATTTATGTTACTATATATATATATATATATATGTATGTTAATGATAAATTTTGCCCATTTAGATGTGTTTTTCATATTAAGAGAGTAAAATATATGGATTATAAGAATATAGGTATGTATGTATATATCTATGTAGGCCTATGTATATCAATATATATATATATATATATATATATATATATATATATATATATATATATATACATATATTCATATATATATATATATATATTCATATATATATATATATATACATATATATATATATATATATATATATATATATACACATATATTCATATATATATACATACATATATATATATATATATATATATATATATATATATATATATATATATATATATATATATATATACACACATATATTCATATATATATATATATATATATATATATATATATATATATATATATATATATATATATATATGTATATATATATATATATATATATATATATATATATATATATATATATATATATATATATATATATATATATATATATATACTGTATATATATAAAGGTACCCTGACACTTGCACGACTTTTTGCCACGAATTTGTTGTGGCAAGTCGGTACATTTTGTGGCACGAACTGGAAGATAAAAAAAAAAAAAATACCTCAGAATCACAGCTGACCTGTCCACATAGACACGAACTGGCACGACGAGTTCACGACAAGTTTGTGCATAGTTTGCGCACTTCCCGCATCGTCCCAACGAGTTCAAGAACAGTTCGTGCATAGTTCACGACCCGGTCACGAAATTTTGTCGTGACCAAAATTTTGAACATTTCAAAATTCTTGTCACGACATGCCACGATGTCACGACGGGTTTACGAACACTTCACGCCAGTTCACGACGAGTTCACGCCAGTTCACGACGAGTTCACGCCAGTTCACGACGAGTTCACGCCAGTTCACGACTCGAGTCGTGACAATGCGTGCCAAAAATTCGTGCAAGTGTCAGCCTGGCTTAAGAGTTTCACAAAGAACCCCTTATATATAATATAATGTCTGAATCGAGACTGATTTTAAATGACGTCACTTCCAGTCTAACTTCCATGAATGCATGATTCAATGCTTTCTAGACTCTTTTAGATTTCCTACATCGCAATGAATTTTTCCCGCACCATTATAAAAGTATACCCATTATACTCATTACATATAACAATCAATTATGATATATATATATATATATATATATATATATATATATATATATATATATATATATATATATATATATATATATATATATGAGTGAGCACTTACATAACAATAACTTAATGATAATAATAAATAGTATCAGTAATAGTAATAGTAGTATTTATAATTATCATTTATATATATATATATATATATATATATATATATATATATATATATATATATATATATATATATATATATATATATATATAAGACTGAGCACTTACATACATAACAATAATTTAATGATGATAATAATAGATATAAATAATACTATTACTACACCTACGCATATCACTGTAATGATTTCAAGTTCTTTAGACACACTTAATAATCCTCACCTCAAGAGATTTTTTTCCGGGGCTTATAAGTCTGGCGGTCTGGAATAAATTTTCCCACAACGTGATGTAGGTACTGAAAATTATCCGAGGAGGTTGTAGATAGAAAAATTTATCAGGGATGACCAACGGGTTGCCATACACCCTATCAGCTGCCAAGACATCCAGGGCAAATTTAAAGTGGTTCTTAGTCCCAATGGACCCAGGGAAGCTGATTACCCAATTAGAATCATTGCAGCAGGACATCAAAGCTGCTTTGAGGGTGCCATGAAAATGTTCAACCATTTTGTTGGCTGCATGGTTGTAGGCATTGTCTGATGTAGGGTAATGCCCAGCAGATTGATATCCATCATTGAGAGGTGAAAGTGTAACGCCTGTCATAAGTAATATGCTCAGGGATAGATACCAAATCTCACTATCCACCCTAAGATTAAGGCAGATGTACATGAGGCGGACATTGCAGTTTTCTTTGGGATGGCTTCAGGCGAACGAGTGGAGCAGTAAATGACGGTAAACAGGTAACAGGTAATGACATGAATGTGGGCAAAATGATGCTGAGGTTGAGGAAAGGTGCCCACTCCTGAATCAGTGTATCAATGTACTTTTGAAGTTTGATATGAAGTGCAGGTGCGAACACAATCCTTAGCATCCTTAGCAATACCGTGTAATATGAACGTCATCTTCAGTAGCTGTGCAATAGATCAGCGAGAGGGATGTGAGAGGCCATGAATGAAATAAAACACCTGTCGGCTCATGGGAGCAGGTATCCATGGTCATAGTCTACCATTACTGATGTCAGAGGAGGTTGGCGGCGGAGTTGTTGATGGCAACATCTTCCCAATGGAGGTATGTGTAGAATGTCCTAAATGCTTGGTACTTTGGATATTGTTGCTGGGCTTCTGCCAAGGCATTGAAATCCAATCCCAGGTGAATGGCAGCCAATGGGTTTCTTGACAGGGCATTGAGGGTGGGATTCATATTCCCAGGAACGTGTTGAAGCAGTTGTATTTAGCCACGACGGAATGATGTTCGCATTGATGGGCGGAGAAGGCCCCGACTGTCGAATGAAGGTGTGCACAATGAGAAAGGTATAACCTTTAAGCAGTGGCAAAAGTGACGGACAGCCAAATGCCCTGCCAGAAATTCACGGTCTAAGTATAGTAGCCAGATTCTGCCCTGGACAGTTTTCTACTAAATAAAGTCAATGGGTGGGGTGAGCCGTTGCCCACCTGCTCAAGAGGGACATGTGGCCTAGGAAAAGTAAGAGCAGCATCAGTTGATAGGGCATTCTTTGCATTGCAGAAGGTTTCTTCCTGAAGGGGACCTAACTTCAGGTCTTTAACTTGTTTTTAAGGGAGACATAGAGGGAGGTAAGAATGGTGGCCATGGCTAGCAGGAAATGGTGATAATAGATGATCATGCCCAAGAAGTCTTGAAGTGCTTTGATGGTCGAGGGCACGGAAAAGTTCTGAACTGCTGCTACCTTTTGAGGGAGGGGTGGACTACTTCAAGAGTGATGTGGTGCCCTAAGAATGTTACTTCTTTGGCGCTAAAGGTACACTTGTCGTACGGACTACAAGGCCTTTCTACTGTAGGCGGCCGAAAATGATGCGCTTGGTGACAGAAGTGTTCCTCTTTTGAGGAAGAGAAGATGGCCATGTAACATAGGCAGAAGAGGAGGTCCCCTAAGATGCCATCCATGAGATGTTGAAAAGTAGCCCCAGCATTAACACTGGTGATGCGATGATGCAATGATATGTGAAAATATTCATAACTGAAAGTGATCTCAGGAAGCGAATTACTGCGTCGTACGCAACTTATTTTAGAGGGAAATTTGATGTAAATACGCATGTCCCTCAAGGAAATCGAAACTCACACCACTAGTGGGCAAATGATTGATGGACACGTGGAGGGGTCTAAAAGAAAACGGATAGTAACAGCGCATGTGTGGTAGGCCTACGCTGATTTCCAATGTGACCTATTTTTTTTTAAATTTACGCTCTCGTAGAAAAGTATTTTTTAGCGGGTTTGTCCGTAAGGAAACAAGTGCAATATACATATCTTATACATGATTAGAAAGTCCTTTCTTTATACTTCCATGAAACAACATAATAGTATTAACGCTTCCATACATAACATGTTATCGTAATAACACCTACAACAAAACTTCAAAATTTTGCTCAATTTTTTTTTGGATAATACCTATATTTTTTCATTTATTTATTTTATTGGAAATTTTTTCATCTTTAAAACGATGTCTTCAATTTTTCCGTATCTTTATATTTAGGGCATTGAAATTAAAAACGTCAACAAAAGTAGGTCTAGAAATATGAAAGCTTCGCTCGGAAAAAAAAGAAGCTATTTTTTATCCATTTACACCTCACTAATACAATTATTAGAAGGAGGTTGCTTTCACTTGAAAGATCTACAATTTTACACAATTTGCGTATCAGAAAAAATCCTCAAACATAGTTATTGTATTTTTCATGAATTTCTAATTTACAAACGTTTAACGCGCATTTTTCATTATTTTTCAACATTCCAGTTGTTTTCTACATTAGTACTAAATTCGATTCGATTTTTTGCCAATATAATGTAACATTCCAGAAGCCTTAATATGTTATAGCTTGGACATATCGATTAAAAAAAAAAGATTGTTCGCGAACGTCATTTTTCGACTAAGGCTTTTCGGCAAAGGCCCATTTCTTCCATATTTGCCATCCATGGCACTCGTTGATATACTACCACTAGAAAGTCCTCAAACTGGCTAGATAGTACTTCATTGGATCCTTCTCTCTGGTTATGGCTCATTTTTCCCTTGCCTACAAATACACTGAATAGTTTGGCCTATTCTATCCACCTCCTCCTTTGTCCTCATACACCTGACAACACTGAAATCACCAAACAATTTTTCTTTGCTGAAGAGGTTAACTACTGTGCTGTAATTGTTCAGTGTTCTTGGTAGGGGTAGAAGAGAGTTTAGTTATAGTAAGCAGCTCTTGTAGTAGGCAACTCCAAAATCAAACCATGGTTCTCTAGTTTTGGGTAGTATCGTAGCATATGTACCTAGGTCTTCCACTGTTTTAGGTTAGAGTTCTTTTGCTTGAGTGTACACTGTGGCACACTGTTCTATTTTATTTATCTTTTACTTGTTCTTTTGAAGATTCTATAGGTTATATATGGAAGATTTATTTTGATGTTGTTATTGTTTTTAAACTTCTCTTGTAGTTTATTTCCTTATTTTCTTTCCTCACAGGGCTATTTTCCCTGTTGGAGCCCTTGGACTTATAGCATCCTCGTATTCTAATTAGAGCTGTAGCTTAGCAAGTGTATCAACCAATAGTCTTACCTACTCTTCTTTATGGTTTTGAAACCTGGAGAGCTTACCGGAACAAAATGAAAGCCCTTGAGAAATTCCATCATCGGTCATTGCGAAACATCTTGAAAGTAACTTGGGAAGACTAATGTACGAACGTAAGTGCTCTTGAAGAGGCAAACTGCTCTGGTGTTGAGTACATTTTGATTAAAATCCAATTGAGATGGGCAGAGGAAGTTGTCAGAATGACAGACAACCGCCTCCTTATATGAGGTTTTTAACTTGGAGCTAATTGAAAGGACTCGTGAAGTTGGTAAACCAAGGAAAAGAATCAAGGACGACCTAGTTACTAGTCCACTGCAGAACAATTATAGTCTTTCTATACCATTCCACACCCGGAAACTTTCTTAGTTCATCAATCCATAGACTTCTCTTCCTTCCCCTGCTTCTTTTGCAGTCTCTTTAAGACATGACCTTCCACTCCCGTCAGTTTATTTACTTTCTATGTCAGCCTATGCCTGCAAATTTGATTAGCTCCTTCCCTTACTCTTTTTGCAATCTCTAGGCATCGATTATATTATTCTTCTTGTCCATCTATTATCTGGCATTCTCATTATATATCCTGCCCATGTCCCTTTTTTCATAGTTATAGAATATCCTTTACTTTAGGATGTTCTCATATCTACAGTATGCTGCTCTTTTTCCGTCTGTTAGTGTTACTCCCATAATTAATCTTTCCATAGCTCTTTGATTTGAAAAATAAAACTCATGTTCTAAGGTTTTAGTAAGGAACCAAGTTAATTCAGGTAGGACGATCTGATTAAATATTTTTCTCTTTAGAGAAAGTGGTATTTTACATTTCATGATCTCATTTAGTTTACCAAAAGCTCCCCTTCTCATGCTTATCACTCTTTTATTTTTGGTCTAATGTAGGCTATTGGGGAAATGGTTAATATCTGTTCAAAGTATGTATATTCATCAACAATCTTTAGAGGGTCGTTCGTAACTCTTATTTGTTCTCTACCTGTTCAATGAACATTATGTTAGATTTACTCATATTCATTTCCAGTCATACATTTCTGCCTTCTCTATTCAAATGTTCTATCATCTTCTGCAATTCCTCCAATGATTTCCTAACATAGAACTGTCATCTGCAAATCTTAATTAAGTTGTTAACATATTCCTCTTTAGAGTTAATTCCTAACTTTTCCAAATCTAATCTTCTTCTAGGTACGCTGTCTACCTCCTTTGACAGTTGTAATCATTTCACATTCTTTTTTTTTTTTTTTTGGTAGTTGTAGGATTGCTGTACTATAGGTATTGTCAAGCGTTCTAACATAAGATTCATCTATTCCTTGTTTTTGAATGGCTTACATTACAGTTGATGTTTTGACAGCATATATATTTATTCACATTCATTATACACATACACACACGTGTATATATATATATATATATATATATATATATATATATATATATATATATATATATATATATATATATATATATATTCATATATATATGTATAAATACAACAACAATAATAATAATAATAATAATAATAATAATAATAATAATAATAATAATAATAATAAAAAGAGAGAGAGAGAGAGAGAGAGAGAGAGAGAGAGAGAGAGAGAGAGAGAGAGAGAGAGAGAGAGAGAGAGAGAGAGAGAGAGTGTGTATACATATGATATACATGACGTAAAGGAAGGAAAAAAAAAAGACGGGGTAGAGAAATTTAGCACTTTGGTATTCATTTAACATTAAACTATGTTCTTCTTCCTTCTTTGCTTCCTTCCCTGTTAAAGCCTGCCTTTTTAAATGGCACCTAGAGCCAAATTAAGTAGTAATTTAGAAATATTAATTGCTCATGAAATAAATTATGGGATTTAAATGATACCCTATTTTCTGTACGTAAATCAGCTTAGAAAAGAAATGTATTCCACCGGGAAAAGGACAGAAATTGGCAAAACATAAACTTTCGTGTCCATTGAATATTATTAAATGGAATTTTTCTTCCCAAGAACTTTTTTTAAGATTTATTTAAGTCAGGTATAAAATTATGCATTACCATAAAAAACCAATAAACTCAAATTAAAGATAAAAATTTCACCATAGTTCTGTGAAACGTGGAGAGTACTTACTCGAGATATCAAGCACAATAAATGAATACATAACCATAGTCTGGCACTGTTTATTTAGCCAAGTATTTGTCTGTTGACACAATGTAATTGAAGATCCTACAAGCCAACCCATATATCATTCAACTGTATTGAAGACTTGATGATGGATTTCGTTTGACGTAAACAGAGCTCTACAATTAGTAATAAATACTAAAATCCAAATGTTCATCTGGGAAGGAATGAAGACATTAATGAAATTTAGGTTATGAAACATATTTAACCATTTAGTGCTTTAAAGCGAGTAAAAGTGTTTATATACTATAAAATAAAATTGAAGCCCCCTAAAAAACTCACCATTTAAGATTTATAGTGAAATTAAGATTTTATTTCTTCAAAAACTAAATATTAAAACCGCTCATGGATCTGTTATGTAATGAGGTACCTATTCTCTCTAGATAAAAGCAAATAAAGTCAACTTTTATTTTGTTTATAGATCCGCTTAACACAAATCTACACTGAAACCTATCTCTCATCTCTACTTATTTATCTTACTCTCTTTTAGCTTGTTGTCCAACCCCTACCAATTCTGCATAATGCATCTACGGCCTTTTTCCCAAGCTCCACCCCGACGCTGAATAGCTGGGCCTTATAGCCCAGCTCTGACAAATTCCTTAAATACCAAAAGTATCAGGAAATTTAAAGAAATGTTAAAACTAAAATTTGTAGTCTAAAATGAAAAAGGAAACTATATTGAAATTACAAGGTGTTGCTCTCATCCCTTAGCCATGTCCACGAAGATAAGTTTTTTTTTTTGCTCTAATACTTTGGAAAAAGTAATGTTATGGAAAGAAACATAACTTGCATTTAGAAGACAGGATAATAGATTTTAAACCAGTTCGGGCTTAAGAAACTTTCCATAACATTAAAAAGAATTAGACTCGTTGGCAACTTGGCTGGTTGGTTGGCTTGATAGCATGGACTTTGTGCAAGTCTGAAAGGGTTCCCATGCTAAAGTGCTAACTAAGATATCGAGTCTGATGTGGACACCTCGACTACTCCGATAACAAAGACCTTAGTCGTTTAAAATCAAATCCACCAAAATACCCGAAACAGCCGGGATATAAGGAATCTTTAAGTATTCGTGCTAAATCGATTTATACAGTAATTAAAGAAAATCTACACAACTATAAACTGATTAGAGACAGTCGATAACTATATAGATAATTGTAGTAGTCAGAGACACGCTTAATGTTCTATAATCCATTATATATTCAATAGAATTTATATATCATAGTTTTTATTTTCCTTGAGATCTCTACGCTTGGTATTTCACACACACACACACACACACAAACTCCTTATGACCTTTCATTTGATTAGTTTTTACAATTCTGAGTTAAGAAGGATTGACAATAATCCCATTAAAATCAAAATGCTGATAACCTTAACCTTGGTACTATAGAGAGAACTCTAGTGAAAATACCGGAAAAAAATTAAAAGAAAAACCTTTTTACAAAAACTACTGCAGACTTTGTTTGGAGCTCATTGTTATCCTGATAAAGATGTTCGAACATTTTATAGAGTTTATCTTCACAGTTAGAGAAAGTTCAGCGAATAAAGGTTCTTCAAAGTTGAAATATCTAACCGAGTCTTTTTAAATGCATTCGAAACGTTCAAGTTTAACCGAATCCTCTGTAGCACGCTTTACTGAAGTACGGTACATAAGCTATGAATTCAATGGATTAGTACTCGGCTGATAATTCTTGCAACCGTGTACGATCCCAGAAAATCGCTCACATCTCCAGCTAGCTGTGAATAGGTAGCAACATCAGTTTCAGAATGATATAATTACGGTAGTAAAAAAAAAAAAAAAAAAAAAAAAAAAAAAAACTAGACGGCCTTACTCCTCTGGTAATAATCCCTTCAGAGGGAGAAAAAGTTACGGTGAATATATATATATATATATATATATATATATATATATATATATATATATATATATATATATATATATATATATATATATATATATATACATATATATATATATATATATATATATATATATATTATATATATGTATATATATATACTGTATATATATATATATATATATATATATATATATATATATATATATTATATATATGTATATATATATACTGTATATATATATATATATATATATATATATATATATATATATATATATATATATATATATATATATATATATATATATATATCCGAAAAAAACTGAACTGTGGTCTGTTGATCTTTATATATATATATATATATATATATATATATATATATATATATATATATATATATATATATATATATATATACAGTATATATAGATATATATATATATATATATATATATATATATATATATATATATATATATATATATACATATACTGTATATATATATATATATATATATATATATATATATATATATATATATATATATACATATACTGTATATATATATATATATATATATATATATATATATATATATATATTTATATATATGTATATAAAATATATATATTTCGGCCATCCGTTGAGATACTACCGCTAGAGAGTTATGGGGTCCTTTGACTGGCCAGACAGTACTACATTGGATCCTTCTCTCTGGTTACGGTTCACTTTCCATTCCGTACACATGCACCGAATAGTCTGGCCTATTCTTTACATATTCTCCACCGTCCTCATACACCTGACAGCATTGAGATTACTAAAAATTCTTCTTCACCCAAGGGTGTTAACTAGTACACTAATTGTTCAGTGGCTACTTTCCCCTTGGTAAGGATAGAAGATACTCTTTAGCTATGGTACGCAGCTCTTCTGGGAGAGGGACTATCCAAAATCAAGCCATTGTTCTCAAGTCTTGGGTAGTGCCATAGCCTCTGTACTATGGTCTTCCACTGTCTTCGGTTAGGGTTCTCTTGCTGGAGGGTACACTCGGGCACACTATTCTATTTTATTTATCTTCCTCTTGCTTTGTTAAAGTTTTTATAGTTTATAAAAGAAATGTTTATTTTAATGTTGTTACTGCTCTTGAAATTTTATTTCTCCTTGTTTCCTTTCCTCACTGGGCTATTTTCCCTGTTGGGGGCCTCTGAGCTTATAGTATCCTGCTTTTCTAACTAGGTTTGTAGCTTAGCCATTAATGATAATAATAATGATAATAATCCGTGGTCTGTTGAACTTTCACTGCGGTTATTAAAATCTTTTCCTAATTTTTTTCAATATTGCAAGGTAAAACAAAATATATGTGGAAGTAAAAATATATCTATAGATCAACTTTGCGAACTCGAAAAGCAAAAAATTTTAAAAGTTTATTCAACCTAATGCCGAAGACAAGACAGAACTAGTCTGTCTAAAGGTAACATGGCAGGAAATCGTTTGCATATGGATGAGGACATGAGAAAGAAACAGAAGTCGTACCGAAAGTTCCCGCCGGTTTAGCAGTCTCCCATTTTAAGCATTTTTGCTTTATGGGCGATACGACGGAAGGCCTTCATTCTGCAACACTCCTCGGACATTATTTACTGCATCAGTTTTATGCTAATTAGGCCTCGTAACTCCTTCAGCATTATATCCACATTAATATGTTAATAACACTTGAATTCTAATTCTTGGCTGGACCAAAAATTCCCCCTGGAATCAATAAGGTCATTATTTCCAGGCTGTGACATTATAATTTTATAAAAAAAAGACGTTTTCTCATCATCATTTATAATGATGATGAATTTCCGTAATGAGACATAAAACCGATAAAAATCAAGTAGTAGATCTATATAGAAATTCGAAGTCTCAAGAACATGTAATAGGAATGTTCAATATTTCTCACTACACAAATGTCATGCGATGTTGAAAAATTGTGAATATAATCAAACCTAGCAAAAAAAAAAAAAAATTACTTGTTTAATTACGTACCTTAACACATGTATGTGGTTAAAATAAGCATCTATTTAAATAACTACTATGGTTTCCATGCCTCTTCATTGTATTCAAAGATTACCTCATAATCAACATGCATATATATTTTACCTATTTTAAATCTATTGCCAGTTTAACAATGAAAAGTTCTTGGATGAGAGTTGTCTTCCTAAGTTAATGGAAATGTTTATTGTCGTTTATACTCTGTTTTTCTAGTTTTTATAATCTCTTTATGCGTGGCCAATTTCGTGCTTAAATTGAGTGGTGTGAAATATATGCATTGAGAGCTTAAAATAATTAGGATATATTTATATTTACTTTTATTATCATTATAAGATAATATGTAATTGCTCAGGGTCATATGTACATATATATCAATTACGTAAATGAAGGGTGATTTTTAATGAGTCTATTATGACGTATAAAAACCTAATGCGATGTATTTTTATTACGGTGTGGGAGAAACCTTAACGAATTTGGCGCCAGAACAGTTGACTCGAGTTTATTGTGTTATATGATCCCAGTTTTAGTGAAAAGAGTGACAAAGACAGCATGGACACTTGTTCACAATAATTTACGGTTTATATAACAGCTGCAGAATGGAAAGCTGAAGTATAGCATCGTTACTTCGTGGAAAACACCAAGTATATATCACCAACTGACACCAGATGAAGCAGGAGATTTTGACTTTTTAAGATGCTTTGAATGCACAGAGTAAGTTTCAAAGCTGTAAACGTCAAAAAGGTGAAACTGCTCAACAATTCATTGTCAATAAATGGTTTGACCTTGATTTGGAAATGGAAGAGTGTGGCGCTGCGGTAAGTGATTTCAATAATTTATTGCTTCTTGAACAATTCTATACTATACGTGACCATCAAGTAAGAGTGTTCTTGAATCTGAAAAAAAAAAACCGACATCTTTAGGTGACGTTGTTGAAGCTACAGACTTACAGTCATACATTCAGTAAGAGGTATGTCAACAATGTAAGTAAACAAGTGCCATTTCAAGGTAGGAATCTTGCAAGACCTGAATATAAACCTGCAAGACTGATATGTTTCTTATGTAAAAAATCTGACCACAAAGCAGCCGACTAATATTCCCAAGGAAATGCTGCTAGCACGAAGAAACCTTCAGGAAGAGCTGCTACTACTGTTATCTCAGAAATAAAGAAAACAGAGACTGAACGGCTGCTTGCATTGTCGAAGTAAATCCAGCAGATTTTATGGATGACAAGGGATGGATTGTCAAAATGGTAAGGGATTCAAAGTGGTAGTACAATATCTGTAGATAGTGGTAGACTCAAAGCAGACATCGGTGTGGTAGATATCATCAAGTGCTAAACATGAGGGATGGAAGATGTACAACTGTACTGGTGAAGAATTTGGTGTCTGTTGAGAAGTTTACCGTTAATATTGTGAATGTTGTATTGGCAAACTCTATGGCATATTGTTTCCAAAAATCTGAAATTGATATAAAGATTATGTTCTTTACAGGTAAAGTCATAGCTACATGTCTACGTACGCCACAAACTGAACTTATCACTAGTGATATCCCTGGTTCTTCTGGTGGATTAAAACCACAATCTGGAAAGTGGCCTGTAGTATCTTGAAGTTAAGCTAACCAGAAAAAGGATACTGCCAAAACTCAAAAGGCTTCAATCTCACTATCATCTCTACATTAAGGGTTGGTTGCCTGATGCATACTCTTCAATGCCTTCTATCAAAGGTGTACCGCACGTGTCTCATACACGCTTGTACACTAACAGTATTACTTTTTTGTTTATTGCTTGCTCTTTCTCGCACTGTTAATAGACCAACCTGTGTAAGCTTGTTAGCCTATGTTTTGGTTTGTTTGAGTTTTTGTGATGTTCATCCTTGCAAGTGCTTGTATATAAGCTCATTGTTTGTTTAATAAAGTTTAGTTACATTCATCTCGTCTTTCTGTTATAACAAAACAGGCACCTCACACCCCTACTATTTGACGATGCTGCCTTCCAACCGTGACTTTTCTATCTGTGTCAAATTCCTGAAACTACCTCCCTTCACCAGTATAGAGGCAGTTGCTTGGTTTCAGCACGCCAAGGTTCAGTTTCACATCAGGGGCATGACTTGGTCAAGCACCAAAGCAGATTATGTCTTCAGGGCGATCCCCGAGGAAACTTTCCCAGAAATCTCCTAATGGCTTTGCGACCAAGGAGACAACCCAATAGTGTATGATGCCCTCAAAACATACCTCCTGAAGTAATACTCACCATCGTCACCTACCCGTATAGCAAAGTTTTTTCAGCTCACTCAACAACCGTTGGGGGAGCAAAATGCTTCGCTCGCCCTCAGGGAAATGACCTGTATCGCTCGCCTGCAACCTGCCGCACACAGCTCTCCAAGGGAAGTGAGCCTACTTTGAGCCCTTTGGGTACAACGCCTACCTGAAACTGTACACTCTGCCCTCCCGATGTTGATATTTTGCCCATGAAGGACCTAATGACCAAAGTTGACGCCTTTATGGACAGCCACTTCACCACCTTCAAAACCTCCATCAACACCTACCACCCACATATGCCATTACTCACTCATACTCGAACCGATGACCTTTACAGTCACTTACTGATGCCCTTTGGCTGCAGTTTTACTACTACCACTCGAGATTCGGGGCTACTGTGAAGAAATGTGCAAATAGTTGTCAGTGGCCAAAAAACTTGTAAGTAGGCCATCACTTCTGGCGGTGGCCTCCTCTATCACTAATCTTTTCTGTTTACGTGATGTAGGTATAGATGTATGGTTTTTGGTAGACACTGGAGCTTGTCGCTCTCTTCTACCAAGGTCACTCTTCAGGACACGGTGTAGTCATTCTATGCCTTCTGACATCTGCTTGGTAGCTGCCAATGGATCTACGGTACACGGACGGGATGCCGAATGCATTTTTGCCGAAGGACAAGAAGCAGAAGCCAGGAAGCTGAACGGACAGAATGCCGAACAGACATAATGCCGAAAGGACACAATGCCTAACAGACGTTAAGTCGAACGGACAAAATGCCGAATAATGACTATATCTCTTTTTATATACTCTATATAAATATCTCTCTTGCAAATTGATAAATGATTTCTTTCATTTATCTATTCATTCTTTCAATCACTTAATCTTTCAACCATAAATAAAAAAGAAAATTATTATGTAAATGATAAGTATCGTTAATGGATAAAAAAATAAGAAAATACCGTATTTAAGATTGTTTTCTTCTTCCAACTTTAACTTTTAACTAATTTGATAATTACTATTTAACTACTTCTTTAAGTAACACTATGCTAGTTTACTATTTATGCTCTGTAGTCTTGTGGTCTACAGCAGTGGTATGTTGAACCCAATAACGCACTTTTTATCAAGCAGTTACAAGCACTTGCCTTCGTTCCACCCGCAGATGTACATGAATTATTTAACGAATTGGTAAATATCTTAGATGCTGAAACGGATGAATTGTTAAGTGATTTTTTGTTTTACTTTGAAAGTACATGGTTAGGGATAATCCAGCGAGGTCGAAGGAGGAAACCACTGTTTGATGTTGATTTGTGGTCTGTTGACACTCGCGTTAATAATGATTTACCGAGAACAAACAATTCCCTTGAAGGCTGGCATCAGGCATTTAAAAAGAGAATCAACATAACGCATCCAACATTCGCCAAATTACTAAAGGTTATCAGAAATGAACAAGCATGTAATGAAATTCTAATTGAACAAGCTTTTGCAGGGATTGATATAACACGACTTAACAAGAAATACGATGCCATTAATGATAGGATAAAATCCATATTTTTTTCTTATGATAAGGATGAAGGATTAACTTTTTACGGTCTTTAGCTCACAATTTTTTAAATATTCTTTTTTTCTCTTATACATTATACTATGTAGGTTTTTAACTTTTTTTTTAACCCAGCCGACACATTTTATCTTTTAAATAAACACATATTGTATGTAGTATATTGTAGAAATAAAATGATTATCAAGCATTTTACTTTTATTTCAGGCCTACGTCCTTTTGTCTTTTACAGGTGTTCTGAATAAAAAAAAAATAATCATTGATTTTCTTACTGGACTAAAGGAAAAAAAATATATATATTTGCTTATAATTACATTTAGTCGTAGCAGTATTCGGCATTTTGTCCGTTCGACTTAACGTCTGTTAGGCATTGTGTCCTTTCGGCATTATGTCTGTCCGGCATTCTGTCCGTTCGGCTTCCTGGCTTCTGCTTCTTGTCCTTCGGCAAAAATGCATTCGGCATCCCGTCCGCGCACGGGATCTACGATCCCCACTCACAGGTACAAGATCCTCACATTACCGTTTGGGAGTGCTAAACATCATTGGAAGTTCCTCGTTACTGATGTCCCGTTGCCAATCCTCAGGGGGAATTTCCTCTCCCATTCCCACCTCCTGATTGATATTGCTTACCGACGGTTAGTAAACGCAGACTGATAGTCGTCAACACCTCTTCAACCAGCCCCCTCCGACCTCTCTCTCTACATCAGCTCACCCATGGATGCCTACTACCACCTCCTCATGTCATACCCAGAAGTCTTCCTTCCAGAACTTCGCCAAACTCCCACGATTCCCACCACATGATATTCATCACCAAATCAAGATGACAGGGCCCACGGTATTTGCCAGATTCAGGGGTCTGGCACCGAATCATTTGGCAGCCGATAAACAAACGTTTGCCGAAATGGAAGAAATTGGACCTTTGCCAAAAGGCCACAAGCCCATGGTCGTCGCCCTTACACAACGTCCTCAAGCCTGCAGAAAGATGGTTCCCTACATCATTGTGGAGATTACAGGCGTCTGAACATGCAGACAGAACGGGACCATTACCTCCTCCAAAACATAGCCGACGTTACCTTCTACTTGCACAAAGTGAAGGTTTTCTCCACGCTTGACCTCTTGAAGAGGTATGATCAGGTGCCCCTGAACCCAGAAGACATTCCTAAGACCACCATCACCATTCTCTTCTGTGCATAAACCTTCAATTACTCCTATTTTGGCCTTCTTAATGCTGGGGCTACTTTTCAACGTCTCATGGATGGCATCTTAGAGGACCTCCCCTTCTGTGTATGTCCTTCCCTTCTGTGTATGTTACATGGGACAACATACTAGTGGTCTCTTCCTTTAAAGAGGAACCCCTTCGTCACATACAGCTCGTTCTCGACCGCTCTACAACAAAATGGCCGTTCAGAATTTCCCCACACCCTCGACCGTCCAAGCACTGCAAGAATTCTTGGACATGATCAACTATTATCACCGGTTTCTGCCAGAAAGCAAAAGACATGAAGTGGGGTCCCCTTCATGAAGTAGTCTTCATCAACGCAGTGAATGCCCTATCAATCGCTGCTGCTCTCACTTTTCCTGTGCCACATGCTCCTCTCCTTCTCTCCCCCGATGGCAGCAACATAGCTATTGGTGCAGTACTATCACCCTGTCCATTGGTTTTTCTTCAGTAAAAAACTGTCAAAGGCGGAATCTGGCTACTCTACCTTCGACCGTGAGTTGCTGCGAGTTGCTGGCAGTACATTTGGCTGTCTGTCACATTCGCAATTTCTCAGAAGTACACCCTACGTCATTCAAAATGGACCACATGCCTCTGGTGCACGCTTCCATTCGACAGTCCAATGCCTGGTCTGCCTGTCAATGCTGGCATCTCTCTCCTGTGGCTGAATACAATTGCACCCTTCAACAAGTCCCTGTTAAATTGAATCCCGTTGCCAATGACCTATCCAGAAACATATTGGTAGCAATTCATCTGGGTTTGGATTACAACACCTTGGCAGAAGCCCAACGAAAAGATTTAGAGAACCAAGCATGTATCCCATCCTGCACATCCCTCCATTGGGAAGATGTCGCCCTCGACGACTCCAACGCCACCGTCTTCTGTGACATCAGTACTGGTAGACTACGACCATGGATACCTGCTCCCATGCGCGACAGGTGTTTAATTTCATTCACGCCCTTTCACATCCGTCGCTGTGATCTACTGCACAGTTACTGAAGACGAAGTCCACGGCATTACTAATTATGCTAAGGATTGGGTCCTCACCTGTCCTTCAGGCCAAACTTCAAAAGTACATCGACAAACAGATTCAGGATTGGGCACCTTTCCTCAACCTCAGCACTATTTTGCTCACATCACGTCAACGTTCTTAGTCCCCTACACACATCACAAGAACATTGTAACTTTTTACCATCACTGACCCCTCCACTTGTTGGCCTGAAGTCATTCCCATGGAAATTGCAACATCATCCTCGAGTACATCTGCCCTACCCTCACAGTGCATAGCGAGATTTGGTATCCCCAAGCATACTACTTCTGATAGGGGTACCATTTTCACCTCTCAAATAAGGGCATCAACAGCAAATCTAATGATGTCTAGAGTATGCTCATGATGCTGTCCTTATTAGCAGAACACCATGGATTTGCAATGCTAGCTTACCAGAATGCGTGGAATATCACAGGAGGTTAGGCTCATGATAAATAGACGACAAAAATAATAAGAATGGAATTTTTAATGGAAAATGAAATATCGTTGGAAGGAGAAAGGATTAATGAGGTACAACCATATAAGTATTTAGGAACTATGATCTCCAATACAGGGTCATTAGAATTGGAGTTTAGTGAAAGACTGAAAGAAGCAAATCAGACAATGGTTAGGTTAAGTAAAATTTAAAAATAGAATCGCCCGAAATTACATATAAAAAGCCCTCAGAAGAATATTAGGGATTAAGTGGCAGCACAGGATTAAAAATGAAACTGTAAGAGAGATTACTCAAGTGCCATATGTGGATGAAATCATGGTGAGCGGTAGATGGAGATGGTTTGGCCATGCTCTTCGCACTCCCCAAGAGAGATAAGTTCACCAAACGTTTAACTGGAATCCACAAGGTACTAGAAGAGTTGGGATGAGGACTATGATGCGTGAAGTATGAGTTGATGAATGGAGAAGTATTGAATTAAAAGCTCAAGATAGAGACGACTGGCGAAATCTAACGAAGGCTCTTTGCCTTAATAGGCGTAGGAGGTGATGACGATGATGATGATGATGATTATGATGATGAGGGGTTAGGAGGAAAAAGGAAACGAAGAATAATTGACCGAACGCTTTCGTGTTTTTATTACACTTAATCAAGGTCTTATGATTCAAAAATACATTAAGACTAAAAAGAAACAACTGTGATGAAGTACAATGGGAGGAAATACCAGCTCTCATGCCATACGGCGAGTAACCCATCAGACACCGTAAAGAGCGATGGGAGAGTCAGCGGGTTGGACTGCACACACGAACCCGGTGCACAGTTAAGGTGTGAGCGGTTGCTATTTATCATAACGAGGTTTGTTATCAATTTCTACGTCCAACTGTACGAACAGAAAAATGAGTAAACTGACGCAAAAAAATTAAAACCGGTGTATTAAATGCTTTCAAGGACTTACCAGGAAACACCAGGAAAATTGTTATCCTGGTTTATAGCCATTCCTTCCACGCAACTTTCATGAATAATTGCTACAAATTGTCGAGTAAGTATACTGGAGTAGCGCTATGTAAACTGCAGTTCATTTTGGACGCAATGCAATTTTAATTCTGAGTAATGAATATTTACTACAAAGTCTTACCACAGTTATAAACTGTTCTGTGCATTTACTGAAGATATATCATTAAAGGCACTATGATAGTCATAAATATATATTGCTGGAATTACTCTTGGATTTAAAACATTCTACGCTATAATAAAATGGCAATTTGCGTTTTATACAGTACTATCAATTTAAAATTAGAAAAATTTTCAAAGCATATTTAAGTTTAGAGGAATCTGTTACACTAACCACTACATTAAGATATCTACTCATAAACCTCTCCTCCTGATGTTAGAAAACGCTTCCGAACAAACACTTTTACAAGAATACAGATTACATGACAACTACTAGTTGCATTGTACGATCATTTAGCACGAGAGAGAGAGAGAGAGAGAGAGAGAGAGAGAGAGAGAGAGAGAGAGAGATTGCATGTTAAGAGCACGGTTTAGATATATTTCTTCCTCTTATTCCTGTATATCTCTCCTCCCCATCTCTCGCACCTTTCCATTATGAAAATTATTAGAAAGCATTCGGCAATAGACTTCCTCACCAGACTTAACGAGGAAAGGGGATTCTTGTCTTGTATTGCATGCGTAAATTTATCAGTTCAACTCTGGGGATAGCCAAATGAACTATATTCGAAATAATTGCGACTGCCCTTTATGGACGGTGTTCGGTAAACCTTTTTTCCATTATGTCATATCCAACCTCATTTGCGAAATGTTATTTGTGTTATGGGGTGTTCAATATGTTTGATAGTTAATATATATCAGAAACCAGCGAGATTTTTGAATGAAGTCTGTATACAATCTGTTTTTTAATAAAACGTTTACTATCAGAATTCTTGCCATTGTAAATTCAAATTTATTTTTTAATCTTCAATTCTATTAAACGCAAACAATCAGTAGACCAATGAATAATGGAAGTACTGTAATAGCCAAATCCGAAGTCGAAGTAAACCATTTTCCCACTGTTCCGATAGAAAACAGTCAGTTTCCCTCTGTGTATCCCAACTAAGACAAATGAATTAGATAGTTTCTTTAAAGTCGAGAGAGGGTTTTCTTGAGGCATAATTGAACATTTTACTCGTTAATTAAGCAAATGTCAGTCATTTAAGACCTCGTGAATTTAAGGTTATTTACAGCTTAAAACTTAATTGTTCTCACTGATTTCTTTAGCAGCTCGGCGGCACCTAATGGAAACTACCTGAATTTTCCAGCCAATGTAGCAATAGGGAAAGTAAACACTAAACAAATTAAAGTAACTACTGTATAGAGGTTGTGGTAACTTATTGGAAACTTCCCTGCCTTGCAATATGCTAGCGGGAATTCATGACAGACTCTAGGGTGTTGTCCTGTCTCTTGCCTTTATCATTCATGAGTTACCTTTAAATGCTGAAAAACTGAATATTCAACTTTAAAATATAAAAGTTCATGGTTAAAAGAGTTATCTTAGTTTTGAAATGCAAATAGTTGGAATTACGAGATTAATTGTTACTAAATTTGCCCCATTTTATAATTAATATTTTTCATATGGAATCATTCTGTGGAGTTTAATGATGAGACTAAAAATATACTCTAAAAAGGGACAATCAATTTTCTAACGATTTTGTCCATAACTGTTCACTTAGTTTCTATCTTACAACCCCACATTCCTAAATTAATCGATAACATTATACAGACGTGATTCTTAGCTATTTATATAGAGCAAACAACTTGGAACATTTTTTTCACATATATTCAAATTTATAATGAAAATTACCCACTGATATTTGTACTGTAATTATTCAGTGGCTATTTTCTTCTTAGTAGGGTAGAAGAGACTCTTAAGCTATGGTTAGCAGCTCTTCTGGGAGAAGGAAACTCCACCAAAATCAAAAAATTATTCGTTAGTCTTGGGTAGCGCCATAGCCTCTGTACCATGGTCTTCCACTGTCTTGGGTGGAGATCTCTTGCTTGAGGGTACACTTGAACACACTATGCTATCTCATTTCTCCTCTTGTTTTTTGAAGTTTTTATAGTTTTTATATAAAATATCTATTTTAATGTTGTAACTCTTCTTGAATAATATATATATATATATATATATATATATATATATATATTTATTTATTTATTTATTGACTGTCAAACACATATCTGGTTCATTTATACTAATATTACTTTTATCTTAAAGTGGCTGGAAGAAGAGGAAGAGACCTCATAAGAACTGTACACCACACTACGGATCTTTGCAGGTAATTGTGGTAGGTAAAACAAGAACATTTACTTTATTTTACTGGCTCTGCGGCTAGCTCACAGTCTTCGGCTTACCAAAGTTAAATTAATATTGACAGCATTTGACTACTGCTACCTCCCCTGTCATAGCTCTTTAGGTGTTCTTAAAAAGAAAAAAAAACCTCGTGAGTACTCCAACACTGGACTTCCCAGAAACGTACCAGTAAATTATTCATTCATCAATAGATATTACAAGGCTGAAAATTTATTTCCTTGAATATATAGACTTCACGGATATAAAGGATTATACTGAAGAATATTGGTGAGGATTCATAGAAAGGGCATCCCAGTTAAAAGTCTGCATTAATGTATCCAACTCATGCTAACAATTACGACATTCAGGAAATTGAAT
>NC_090732.1:96378773-96391273 GCF_036898095.1 Palaemon carinicauda | reverse complement strand
TTCAATACTGGAATACCTAGCATGCTCTGCCTTGTAATTTTCATTATTTCCACGAAAACTTTCAACAAACAATATATACTGTATATATATATATATATATATATATATATATTATACACGAGTGTATATATATACACACACACACACACACACACACACACACATATATATATATATATATATATATATGTATACATATATGTGTGTGTATGTGTACCTCCTGATTTCATTGACTGACGTCATTCTGTAAAATGTCATTATATACGATATCCCTGTAGTACTGCCAGTGCACCTCCCTTATACCCTAGGTATTATTAAATCATATTTCAATGGCCCTTCTGCCCCTAACTATATTAATTTTTTTGGGCTTTTACTTAATATCCGTTCCCGCTTGATTTATTCATCATACACTTTAGCGCATCCACATCGATATCAGTCATATCCGGAAAGGTAAATTACAACAGTCTGGCAAAGGTTTTATACTATAGCCTCCAGACAAGCACACTGGCTAAGTAGCAATGTCAACCAAGGTCAGGACGTAGTCAAACTAGCATGTGCAATGGAAACTTGCTGCGCAGGAGAGTAAGGTGCAGGATAATAGCTAAATAAAGGCAAATTAGTCGACTATATTAATAGTAAAATAATTTAGTAGTGGATAAGATATAGATATAGACAAGTAATAAATGATTTACCGATTTCTTCTTTATGGATTAATCCCCATGTAAGTTGAGAAAATGTTTCAGAAAAGGTTATACAGAGTTGGACCTCACCGACGAACAAGTTCTGACCGAGGGCAAAAAGTGGATCGAGGGAGTGGTTTTTGGATGGACCATGTGAAAAAAAAAAAACTGCACAGACGATGGTTTTTTTTTTTTTTTTTTTTTTCTTTTTTTTTCTTTTTTTTTTTTTTTTTTTTTTTTTTTTAGAAGAAAACGACATCCCACTTCCCAATCTTAAAATTTTTACAGTATTAAAGGTGATGTAGATCATTTGTAGTGGTTGAACGATATTCAAATTTGTACTCAAATCATCATTATCAAGATTAAGTAAGTGAATACTTTCCCCATATTTGATTCTCCGGTTAGGAAATAGCATAGAATCTAAACGAAAATTCTATCGTATATGGACATACCGCAAGAATTTGCTCTCGTGAATAACTAACGGATTTTTTCCTTCGTGAGAGTAAAGTAGAGAACAAAATTCCACACACCTTCTATTTTTTACTAAAAGATTTGTGAAAAAAAAGAAAAGTAGCCTAATGTAAAAAGGACGCCTTTAAGAAAAAAAATCAAGCGTGCATTAACGATATCAAACTCAACCCATAAGCAGATCCACTTTTCAGAAACAACGTCGATTCCACGAGTTCGCGAGTGACAGTCAATCAGAGTTGCCGCATTTAGCTTCCCTCTGATCTTCGTGATAATATATTGATTGTATTGACGTTCCCCCAAACCCGTCCGGTTCTTCTTCCCAAAAGTGGGTGAGACTTGAGCGAAATATACCCCGGAGGATATTTATCTGGGTATTTACATCCCCATTATCGATATTAGGAAACTGTGCTTCCATGTCCCGGGGAGAGGAGGAGAGTTATAACCAGGTCACTGGAATGTGTTTGACCAGCCATCATAAGAGTAATGGCAAAACACAGGAAGAGAGGATAGCATAATATTTGCGAGCTCTCGGTGTGATTTACCCTAAATCTGAAAGAATTGCAACCAAAATTGATAATAGGTGCATTGATACAGTGGCAGATATTTTCATTAAATAGATTGGAATGGCTTCTATGGACATATTGATTCAATGTGACAATAAAAAAATCATTAGAGTAAAATTTTAGAAGAAATAGTATTATATATAATCATCACCTCGTCCATAAAGACCCAATAGGAGAATAATAACACCAGTGCACCTCACAAAGTATTCAGTGTGCATCAGTTAGCAGCTTCCTTCCGGTCCATAGTTGCACCAACTTCTTATCTTTCTACTTTACCACAGTTCCCGCTTACATTCTTTCATCTTGCTGTCTAACCTCTTAAATTTTACTGCATAATGCAACTAGATATCAAATTAAGTCATTCACGAGAAAGATCAAATCACAATCGACGTATGCGAAGAGGGTATAAGAAGTGGTCCTTTTAACATTAAGTGGGACTATTTTAGAAGATGGCGAGGATTTCCCAGATATTGAAAATATTGCGTTCTTAACTAAATTAGAAGACTGTGTAAATATGTCTAAATACACCGAATAAATATTCCACTCGAGTAATAATTTGAGAGCAACTTATAGCGATAAAAAAAAAAATAAATATGACAACTTAAAATTTAAAGTAAAATAGTTACCACAAAATAGGTCCCGCTAATCTTTTCTAGGAATGCAGACGAGTATGGGTTAATAAACTTGCAAAAAAAAAAATTCCATTAATACATTTACAACAGCATAGCCCAAAGCATGAAAAACAGACATTAAATTGATAAGCATCAATACTTATTTAAAATAAAATATTTGACACATAAATAAGCCAGACACATATCAGAAGAATTTCAATTAAGTAAATAAAAAAACAAAAATGAAAGGAAAAAAGTACTCGAGGCGAAAAATATATTAAATAGTGTTCCTGAGCAGTGGTGAAAAGAAGCAGACCACTACACTTGTCGCAGTATGTACCAAAGACTGACTATAAATACATATGATCAGCCTCCAATGTCCACGGAGGACCAGTCAATTGCTGCTGATGACTCAGTTAGGTTGAGGATACTCAATGGTTTATCATTCGAAAGATATAGGAGAGATTGGATTATTAAAGATGAAAATAAAAATATCCTAATTACCGAAGAGAAAGTCAAAAGATGATGGAAAGACTATATTGTACAACTAATAAGTACTGAAAATGAGTGTAAAGAACAGGAAAAAGTCCACCAGTAAAAGGACCAATAGCAAATACCAGAAAGAATGAAGTCGAGAATGTTATATAGAAAAGACGAGTAAATAAATCTGCAGGAAAGCAACAAGATGGTTAACTATTTCAAAGAACATAATAAAACATTTAGTAAATTCATGATAAGAATTTACCTCAGACTTCATGGACAGCAAATTGCATATGTGGTCTTTATCATTATGATAAGATAAACTATAAACTGTTTTCATGTGTTTGTTTCATAGTCTTGGCAGAATATTATAGAACAATAATTTCCATTTTAATAAGCATTCCTAAATAATTTCACATGCTAATTAACCTATTTAGAAATTTCACAAACGTTTTAGTTGAATATGTACTTTTCCTACAAAAAGGAAAATCTGCATGAACTACAGTGCTTTAAAAATCTCTGTTTAATAACTAACAATAAGGATTTAACCGAAATATAAATGCGGCTTAGGGTGCTCAGAATAATCTGAGTTTAAAAAGAAAAAAAACATGAAGTCTTTTGCTCGCAGCTGTAAATAGCAATGTCCTATCGATTATGTATATAACATAAAGATGGTAGAAAATCATCGTTAAGGGAATAATAAGGGATGGATCTGATTACAGTGTTCCATAAAAACTGTTACTAGCAGAGATGTTTTTAGTAGCTGAAATTTTGAAAACCATTATTTTAGGTACTTTTCTTATACAGAACGTCATTCAATCATCTAGATGGCCGTGATAAAATAAAAGTTAGCTGGGTATCTATTGAAAAATAATAAGTATTAAATAAAATGACAAGATGCGTAACCAAATTAGCATGTTGTTGACATGAGGTTTACGAATGTCCAAAACATTAAATAAGAATCGAAGCTTACCAGTTGGATTCAGAAAAATTGATAATTATCCTTATGTCAAACGCTCTACCGGCCCTCAAAGTATGAAAGCTATCTAAAGGAGCATAATATACCATGCTGAACGTTCTGGAACGAAATTGCCGAATTATAGCAGTAAAGGCTAAAGACTTACGTAAACCAGGCATACTGTAATGCTAGCAATAAAGTTATGCATAGAATAAAAAAGAAACCGTGAAAATATACAATATTCCAAGAAATTGTGTCAAAAAGAGAAAAATGCTCAACCATGGGAATCTAAGACCTTTTTTAGTTTGACAACCAACCTGAATGGCCCTACCAATCCACGCAAGACCAGATAAAGGTAGATACAATGGAAGATAGAAAAACAATAGCACCAGAAGAATAATCAAATCCTCAGATATTTCCAAAGGAAAGCGACTAATGATAAGGAAGAAAGATATAAATAATGAATGGCCTTATGATAGGAGTATTGCAGTATGAAACAAATATTATTAATACAGAAAAATCAGAATTTATGCTTAAAACTTTTAGGGGATATACATTATAACTACATTTTGTAATGTCTTTTGACAATATCTGTACTCGTAAAATTATTCTTTGTAAAAAATCGGGAACAGAAAATGATTTAATGTATTTTTTTAATTGTTTGGCATACTTTGAAAATAATAATATATAAATAAAAAATTATGTACTGTATCCCCATTTTTGAAAAAAAAAAAAAGTCACATCTAAATTCAAATTAGAGTATTATATTTCCGTCACACCATTTCCTGGGGGTTGTAGGGTACGAATGGCATTTTCAAGGATTGAATAGTAAAATCCAATGTATCTATTTTATGAAATAAAACCAGGAGAACAACACAGCTATCCACGTAAATGCCAACATCAAAGTTCACCAGCGATAAACGCTAATCTTAGGAAGGCCTAATTCCCTTAACGGCCAAAAAGTGAGCACCGAATCGTCGAGAAACTCTTTTTGTTTTCCAAGTAATATCGCCAAGTGCAGGAATCTCTCTCTCTCTCTCTCTCTCTCTCTCTCTCTCTCTCTCTCTCTCTCTCTCTCTCTCTCATTTGTCTAATGCGTGATGTTTTCTTACGAAAGAAACAAGACGGATGTTGTTGAATTTTATGGACTGCTTTTCTAATGTAATGTCCTAAAAGAGCATAAAATATACGAGATATGACACTATCCTGTCTTTTCGGGACGGCAGCCGTTTTTGTCCTTGCATGCAAGCAAATTGCAAAATGCAAAAAGATTGTGGTCGCTCTCACAGTCAAGGCCGATGCTCTTTGCTGCTGCTGAAGAAAGCTCGTGCTTCTTTTGATACTGATGAGGTATTTGCTTTCCCTCAGGCTCTAAAGGTCATGCCATGTTTACCGTTTCATATGGAAGAATGAAATGCAAAGATCATATCTCAATATCCAGAAGCAGACGGAAATGAGATTTGGCCATTGAGATTTTGGCCGATCGAGATATCTTTCTTTCCAAGTGTCTCGTCTGGAGTGTTATAACTCATGGTGGATCTCATTAGTTGAATACTATAAAAAAAGGGGGGGGGGGGAGGGAGGGTCTTTAATTTTAGTTTTTTTTTACACGATAAAAAAGTTTAAACCTTATTTTGTATTCATTAATTCATCTATTATAAGATCACACGAGAATAAATAAAAAATTACAGAAGGTTAAGAAGGTTATTTGCAACAGAAATATTGGAAATACTGATAAATATACTGCCGCAATTTTTTTTTCTCGTTGGAGAACTATTTGTTGATTAACATTGAATATTTAGTTTGAACTATAGAAATTTTAACTTTTCAAGAAAATTTGACATACGAGTTTAAAATAAATATAGTGATTAAAAAATGTATGACTTTTTTTTTTCTTTTCAGATTCAATAGTCGAAATCAAAATCCACTTTCAGTATCATCATAGTCAAAGTACTGTATAATCTTTATGTTGATATAATAAAAGTCTTTAAACATTCCAGTCTGTAAAATTTAAGCAAAATAGCTTTCTTCTCAGCGATTAAAAAGCATCCAGTCAAAAAGGCCAGAAAGAATTTTCGAAAGAAGTAACTGTGTAAAAGTCGAAAGTTTTAAAACGAGCAATTGTCTCTTCTTACATTATCGGTTACACAATTGGGCTCATCTGAAGATTGGGGACCCCATCACACGCTGGGGTCGCTTATCTTCAGGTGAAAAAAAATTAGGGTAGTTTTCCTTCAGTTGAGGAATTCAAATTTAATAATGGGACTAACAAGCCATTGTTATTAGTGTAACAACATGAGTGAGACTAACTAATAAGTGCTAAGAAACTAATTTTTAAGTTAGCAAATAGATATTTTTCTAAATTGTCGGTACTTAATAAATAATCTTATTTTCCTTTAATGGCTAAGCAATAAAATGTTTTTACTCTTCAACATAAAACCAAGTGGTAAAGAATCACTCGTGGACCGTGCAGTTGTGCAGCCGCTTTTAACGGATGATCCTCTTCCTGCTATCAACTGGTTAAAGAGCAAGAATCTTTTGAGGAGAGAAATTAAGTGCATTCAGTGCCGAAATTCAATGAACTGGACTAAACTGTCTTCTATACAAGTTAATTAAGTGTGGAAATGCCAATTTAAAGAGAGTACTAAATTTAAAAGCAGTTTCTATTCGTAAGGACTCATTCTTTTCTATTATTATTATTATTATTATTATTATTATTATTATTATTATTACTTTCTACACTACAACCCTAGTTGGAAAAGCAGGATGCTATAAGCCCAGGGGCTCCAACAGGGAAAATAGCCCAGTAAGGAAAGGAATAAATAAAATATTTTAAGAACAGTAACAACATTAAAATAAATATTCAATATATAAACTATAAAAAACTTTAACAAAACAAGAGGAATAGAAATTAGATAGGATAGTGTGCCCGAGTGTACCCTCAAGCAAGAGAACTCTAACCCAAGACAGTGGAAGACCATGGTACAGAGCCTATAGCACCAAACTTCCACTGCAGAAGTGGAGTCAGGCTATTTATTACTAGTGTATAGACATGAGTGAGACTACAGTGACTAATATTCTAAACATTTCAGAAAAAAACATTATTGATATTTACAGTTGTTTTTATAGAGAAATCTGCATGAAGTATTTCGAGGCAACCCCGGTTAGACTTGGTGGTAAAGGCATAATTGCGCAAATTGACGAGTCTTGCTTTGCAGACAAAAGTAAATATCACAGAGGACGTGCACCAAATCGGCCAACATGGGTATTTGGAATGGATCGTTGAAACACGTGATGCTGCAACTCTACTTCCAATCCTAGAAAAAGTTGTTTTGCCTGATTCAGTATTATACAGTGATGAATGGAAAGCTTATTCAAAAATTCAATCACATCCAAGATTTCAGCACCAGACCGTATATCACTCCCGTAACTTTATTGATACAGAAACAGGAATACACACACAGGCCATCGAAAGTTATTGGAACAAGCATAAATCAAGGATTAAGACAATGCGTGGATGCATGAGAATTTCTAAATTCATATTTACAGCAATATATGTGGTTTGAAAGGCATGTTAATGGTAGGTTCGATTACTTTTGTCCTGATATTGCAAGACAATAAGTTTTTAATTAAATATGGATTGTTTGTATAAATTTGTTCTGTTTAACAAATATTTAATAAAGTAGTTTTTAATTAATATACATTTTTTTCCTCTTTTCTATAGTATTATAAGCCAAAATGGATCACCTGATGATTGGAGACGTCAAAAAGCTGGGGTCCCTTATATTCAGGTGAAGAAAATCCGGGTCCCTCTTCTTTAGGTTAGTGTAGTTGGGGTCCTTTATCTTCAGGAGAACTATTTGGGATTGCCTATCTTCAGGTGATCCCACAATTGTTACTAAATTCGGGGAAATACACTATCTCGATATGTAATAGTTTAATTTTAGGTGAAAGGAAGAGGAGGGAGGGGGTACCCCGGGAAACCACAATGTTATTATACTATACTGTAGATTTGCTTTTGAAAACATTAACGGCTTCCTAAAATCAAAACTCCGTATCAAAGGTCATTTCGGGGTTTATCTCCCTAAAAGTTTTTCCTTGGCATTTTTCGAAATATTCTTTGAAGAAAATATTTGGCCGTAGTCTGGAAAAAATTGGTCGGATTACAGTAAATTCCAATTATCAATAGGCAATTTCTTTGTTTAACGACTAATTTTACTGTATTTCTTGTTTGATTTTCCTCTTCTTTACGGAAGCTTTCATAACATGTTTATTCCATTTGTTTAGTTTCATATGAATGTGCCAAAGGTTGAAACTCTTGAGATACCTAGTTTCTATAACGTGTAATATTTTCCGTAATTTATACCTTGTAGTTAAGGAACTTGAAACCAGTTTACGGTCATTTCATTGACACGGAAACAAATGAAATGAGTAATGGCACATTATTTTACTTTACTTACTTTAAGGGCTGCTTTTCTGGTCCTATACAGCAGAGGAACCTTACTATCTACAGGACCCCCACATTCATTTTCTCCTGTTCATTCAAAAGCATTCAACATTTCACACCGCATATAGCTCGTTTATTGTCAAATCGACACTATCGAAGCACTTCGAGAACAAGAAAGTCTTCAGTTTCCTTTCAAAACGCTTAATATCTTCAGTCTTTCGGATGCCTAGTGGGAACTTATTGTATAGTCTCGGGGCCACATATTCAAAGGCACATATCTAGGTTCCAGTAATTTGAAACCATCTGTAACTATTCTCGTGTTAACACAACTTGATTGTCATCCACTCCCTAATACTGGTAAGAATTCGGTCTAGAGTCGTGTATTTCATTTATGGAGAAGTAAAATTGTGTATTATATGCAAATAGTTTGAATTTCGTTCCATCCCTTTGTAGTATTTTTGACAAACCAATAATATGATGCAGAATAAGATACACTCCCTTGAAGTACCCTTCTGTTTAAGGATCATATGATGAATACGAATTTCCAATTTGCACAGTAATTTCTGTCAACCAAGTAGTCTTTTAGGTATTCAAAACCTTGAAATCCAATACCGATGGACCGTTGACCATTTAGTAGCAGTTCATGCACAACTGTATCAAAAGCAGCATTAAGATCAAATAATATCAAAATACCACATTTGTGTTCATCCATCGTTTCCAGCCTATCATTTACAAAAAAAAACAGATAGCTGTCTCAATAGAGTATAATTTTCTGTAAGCAGACTGGTTGTCTGGCAAAGCTTCTATTTTTTCTAAGTGACAAATTAGTTGTTCAAGAATTACGTATTCTAGCAGTTTTGAAATAAAGGGTAGATTTGAAATAGGTCTATACGAGCTTAATTACTGATAACCTGGAGCACTTTTCAGAACCAGTGTGACTATACCCATTTTCTCAGATTTGGGAAACTTACTCTCATCGATGCTTGTACTTGCTATTCTCTTAACTATATCCGCTAGACTGGAAAAGTTTCTTTCTCCAGTTACTTCAGATATTGTCATTGACTTGATCGCACAGTTTGTTTTCTTTGCTCTCTTGATAATCCTGGTGTCATCGTCTCGTGTTATATTATTGAAGCTCGTTGATTTTATCTGTGTATCTGGTGTAGCATTAATCTGATGTGGAATATTTGTAAATGACCTAGTTATATTCTCTAATTTTTTTTAAGAGAATACTAGAAAATTATTTGCTAACTCCTGGTCACTGTACCCCTCTGGTAGCATTTTTTTCATTTACATTTCCCATTGTACCATTTAGAAGACGATATAACTTATTTTTGTCTGTTGCTACTTCACGGGTGTTTCTCTTATAGTATTCGTTTTTTTTTCTTAATAGGCAATTACTGTATATTGGCACATTGCAGTTCTGTATTCTACCCACGTACTTTCAGTTTTTAATTGTTTCCACTTTCTTAACTTTTTTCCCCTCTTTTTCTCTAAAGTCTCCCCCCATCAAACCAGGGAGATCAGTCCTTTCCATGTGGTTACATTGTATAATATTCACTTTTACTCACTCTATTATATATAGTCATAATACAGTCAACACACAGCGTCCAACAAACGTTGGTTATCATGATCGCAGGGAATACTGACAGCATAATTTATTTTCTTTGTAACTTCTTCAATAAATATAAATACTGGTATTTGCTCTCGGAGGTTTGTAAACTGTTACAATGGGTATTTTTTTGTGCATAAATTTTATTTCTATATATTCAAAGCTTGTTACAGTAATTCTTTTTAACATCTTAAGATTTTAGTAACCCTTATGAAAGAAGAGCTCGACATCCCCACCAGACCTACCCTCTCTCGGAATATGAAAGAAAGCTTGTGTGAGAGATGTGTTTTTTCTGCAATGTTAGCCTTGTCGAAGTTATTTAACCATGTTTCACATAATGCTAGTATGTCCAAATATTTCTCTATTACCAATTCTCATATTTGAATAGTTTTATTACAAACAAATTGTATATTTATATAGCGACAATTTATGACATCCTTAGGATCCATCGTTGTAATTTTCTGCTAGTCTTTTCAATTCCAAATGATAAGCTTTAAAATTTCTTGAATTCACTGTGTGGTCATTTGGTTTGTTCCACTAGTGATACATTTTTCCTATTGCGAATTACATTCTTTGGTGGAATGTTTTTCTGAACATTTCTTGCAGACTGTATCATCAGTCTTAAACGTGCAATCTTTTCCAAAATGTCCATACCTGTGACAGTGAAGGAAAGTGAACCCATGCTACCTATCACGTATGTTATAAATACCACATTGCAACATAAATTTCCACCATTATCATGAATAGCCTTTCGTATTTCCGGATCACATTTCATCAAGTAGTGGATAGTCCCACCTGCAATACTTTTCTTGAATACTAGACTTATTTTCTCTTCTATGTTTTGGATATGGTCCAGGCAACTATTTCTTTTGATTAAATCTTAGATTTATGAAAATATAGTATTAAATCCAAGTTGCTGATTCTTCTATTTCTTCAAGAGACTTGAATCAATCATCGACATAACGATTCTGCCACCGGTTCTCGACCAGTCTTATACTCCAGGTAAATTAAAATCCTTTTCAGTTCCGGTAAGCTATTTCTTCTTCATTATTACTCAAATAAAAGGATCCATGGCCTAACGAAGTTGACGATTTTAGATGATTTGTCTAAAAAGTTTTTAGGACATTTGTTAAGCAAATTTATGCATATAATGCTGTTTTAGTTGACATATGTCCAGCGACCACCTTTTATGAATGATAATCATAACGGAAAGCTGGACAGTTATTTTCACATAAAAGGAAAATAGCCTAATCACCACAACTCAACCGAAAAAAGACAACTTATTGAATATAATCTTTGCAAGATGTTCATGCTGAAAACTCACTTCAAACATAATCAGGATATAATACCAGTGTTTAGAAGTATATATATATATATATATATATATATATATATATATATATATATATATATATATATATGTATATATATATATATATATATATATATATGTATATATATATATATATATATATATGTATATATATATGTATATATATGTATATATGTGTGTATATATATGTATATATGTGTGTATATATATGTATATATATGTATATATATGTATAGATATATATATATATATATATATATATATATATATATATATATATATATATATATATGTATGTATATATATGTATATATATGTATATATATGTATATATATGTATATATATTATATATATGTATATATATATATATATATATATATATATATATATATATATATATATATATATATATATATATATATATAGATATATATAATGACATATATTGTACCAACTAAAGTCATCTCACGTTTATGCTTTGTGGATTTTGAGAAAGCATTTGATGGTATTTCGCGTAGTAAGTTAAAAAAGATGTGAGGCACTATGGGGTACCAGAAAAGATTGTAAACAGCATAACGGATATGCACAGTGGAACTTAGTGTAGGGTAATGGTTGATGATAGTCTTCTAGATGCATTTGAAGTCAAGACTGGAGTACTGCAAGGAGGAATACTGTCCCCTCTACTGTTTTTTATGGAGACAGGTTATGTTATGAACATGGCAATGCAAGGAGTGAGTAATGGCATTCAATGGAAAAAGGACCCGAGATTATGTTATCATAAATATGCAGATGATATAGTTCTAATTGCCTCTGCAATGACTGAAATGCAGGAAATGATTGATAGGTTAGTAATTGAGGGGAGAAAGGTTGGATTGGTAACCAACCAGAGAGAGAGAGAGAGAGAGAGAGAGAGAGAGAGAGAGAGAGAGAGAGAGAGAGAGAGAGAGAGAGAGAGGTCTTGCATATTCAGTAATGATGAGAGGAGTAAATTACCCAACTTAAAATCTTTCATATATTTAGGAACCATCATTACCAGCAATGGATCACTAGTTACAGGATTCAAGAGGAGAATAGGGAGGGCAGAGCAAGCAATGGACAGGCTGTGAACTGATATTGAAGTTTACCTCCAAACGGAGGTAAAATTGAATATCAGTTCACAGCAAAATCAAAATATACATTTCACTTGTATGATCGATATTAACTTATGGGCACCAGTCATTATACAGCCCTGTAACAAATAATGCAAAATTTCTTGTCTTTGGGAATAAAGCAATTAGAAGGATATAATAAATGCGGCAATTCGTGAGGTGGCAGGGGTGCTCAAAGTGAACGATATAGTTTGAT
>NC_090732.1:96366273-96373773 GCF_036898095.1 Palaemon carinicauda | reverse complement strand
TAATGACATCACATTTTTAGCTTTGATATAAAAATGAGAAAACGAACATGTAATCCATTCATCCATTCGTTGATATAAATCCATGAATGAAATATCTCTATTAAATTACAGTAAAGCTAATAAATATCTATTTTATTACCACTTTTTCTAATCGGAAAACCAATGAAATATAGCTGTTAACTCATGTTGTGCTTTCATATTATTCATTTGTGTCGATGGAACGATAAAATCAAATGGATGCCAGTTTTTCAGCTATTTCAGATCAATTTTATCAAATTGCTTCACGGTAAATTTAAAAATAGATATTATATGAAATTAATTATATCATCATCATTATCTCATCCTACGTCCATTGACGCAAAGACCCTTGGTTAAATTTCACCAGTTGTCTCTATATTGAGATTTTAAATCAATACTTCTCCATTCATCATCTACTTCACGCTTCATAGACCTCAGCCACATAGGCCTAGGTCTTCCAACCCTACTAGTGCTTTCTGAAGCCCAGTTAAATTGGTGAACTAATCTCTCTCGGGGAGTGCGAAGAGCATGCCCAAACCAATCTTCATCGACACCTCATCATGATCTCATCCACATATAGCGCTCGAGTAATCTTCCTTATAGTTTCATTTCTAATACTGCCATTTAACTGCCAATATCCTTCTGAGGGCTTTGTTTAAAAATCTACGAAGTCTGTTAGATATTGTTTCATTGTCATACGACGACTCATGTCCATACAGTTACACCAATCCAACTAAACTGATATATACCCTGATTTTTGTATGCAATTTCAGACGATTTATAACAAAATAATTGTAAAGATTTACATTTTTAATATTTCTATTTGTATATCTATAAACACAAATAAAATTATATATATATATATATATATATATATATATATATATATATATATATATATATATATATATATATATATATATATATATATATATATATATATATACAGTATATATATATATATATATATATATATATATATACATACTGTATATATATATATACTGTATATATATATACTGTATATATATATATATATATATATATATATATATATATATATATATATATATATATATATATATATATATATATATATATATATATATATATATTTCTTGTATTAGAAAAGAGAGAGACGAGCTGTACGTAGATAAAATAAATTTTTTGTACTTCAAATAGACTTTTGCAATAATCTTCTTGAGAGCAAAATAAAAAATAGAGCAAAACCCTTTAGCGAGAGAGAGAGAGAGAGAGAGAGAGAGAGAGAGAGAGAGAGAGAGAGAGAGAGAGAGAGAGAGAGAGAGAGAATGGAATTATAGAATTTAGGCCATAATGTTCTGGCGCTAGGGTAGCTAGGTAATAGAAGTAAGGCAGAGGTATAGAATATGGGAGCAGCCATAGAATAAAAGGTCACAGCAAACATCTTTTAAATAATGCCCACAGTGCACAGCGTGAGGTGCATCTGACAAACGCGAGCCATGTGATGCACCACTCGGTCACTTTGGCTGGTAGTGCCTTTAAAGACGAGCTGTGGGGTGTCCCTATTCCTACGCCAGTTTCATGTACATTGAAGTTGCAGCAAAGTATGAGCTAACCACAGAAAATATTAATAATACCTAGCAATTAAGACAAATATAACTTTTTAGAAAAAAAAATTCTAACGCTTATAACTCTAAACGTTGGCTGTAATATTTCAAGTAACTTTTTCATAAGCATTGCAAAAGCATCCACACATCTCCACAAAGAAAGGGCGCCAGCTTTTAAAACCAAAAACCTATAATTGTCATTCCTTGAAACGCCCTGCTGCAAATGTAAGGATGTACATTTCTTATTATGGAAGCTGAACTTCAAAGCTTACTCGATACGTCATAAGAGGATCTAAATTCGAAACACTTTAGATGTCAAGATGATTTAGAAGGGAAAAGGAAGCAATTGTAAGAAAAAATGCCAGCGAAGATGGTCGCGCAGAACAATGAAATCAATTATTATTCAATGGTGTTACGAGAAATTTTTTTAACACAAAATTATCGATTTCGAGCTTTTCCCTTCTCTTCGGGACTGTTGTAGTGCCACACTCAAGCTATCTGTTTTCCTCTTTCTATTCAACCTGAATTTAGGACTTGTTTCCCCCATCAGCACTATGCCCTCATTTGTTCTGTAAATATTAAAATATTCCGTATGTTTTAATTGAAAGAGGGATTTATGTGACTTTTTATTCCGCGAGGGGCCTACATGTAAATTCACACTTCTTCTCCATACTTAATTGCTGAATATCCTTGCGCTAGCACCGAGAAATCAAACGAACGAAAATGATGGGGTGAATTTACAGTACTTTGGTCTAGATCCTGATATGATAGAAAACCATACCTTGAAACTAATCTTTAACGTAAATTTATCCTATATGCTCTTCGTACTGATACAAAAATCGTTATTTTATAGTTTACCACATGTTACCAAGCCAAATGAAAAATGGAAAAAACTGTATTAATATTCAATCCGTTAAATACATTTATTTAACTCGTCAAACACAAAGTAAATAAAAAATCAACAAGTGAACTTACCCAATGTTTAGTAACACTCGGATAAATCAGAGTAGTGACGTTGTCACATCAGAAAATTATTTTACTTGAGACAATTTCAAGTTACTTAGGAAGTTTAAGGAAATAGAAATGAAAATGTTTTACATATACTTTCTTTGTAAATGCTCGTCCTCTATCCCAGGTTTAAAAGCCATTAGACAAAAATGGGGGAGGTAAGAATATTTGGATTCAACCCCCGGAATAAGCAAACTTAATTTAAACTGTATCTTTGGGTGGAACCGGGAAGGGCCAGCTAATCTGAAAACTTCTCTATAGGTAAGAGGTATCTAAAAGTAATGTTGTAAAAAGTTCTAAGAAATGATTCTTCCCCCTTCATTGACATGCCCTTTACTTTTCAGCAGTTTTCACACCCGCCGAGATTAAAAGAAATAATAAGAAAATATCTGCTTCTCATGCAACGTCAAAATTATCCATATCTTTAATGTTTGTTATTCTATTCTTATAAGTGTGTAGTTAAAGGTGAACGTATTCCTTCCTGAACTAACGAACATAAACACATTATAAATACACACACACACACACACACACACACACATATATATATATATATATATATATATATATATATATATATATATATATATATATATATATATATCAACACCACCATCAGCAAATGCAGCCATTTTCATGACCACAAAAGGCACTGCGGATTGGAAATGGTGGGAGACTAGTCTTGGTGGTCTTGACAAGTGCAGCTTTACTGATCATAGCGATAACTCTTTCACCACGGTAAGGTGTCATCACTCAGAAAGGAAACTTATATATATATATATATATATATATATATATATATATATATATATATATATATATATACATATATATATATATATATATATATATATATATATATATATATATATATATATATATATATATATATATATGTGTGTGTGTGTGTGTGTATGAATGTATGTATGTATTATCCCTTTCTGAATAGGGATACCTTGACGAGATGAAATGGTTTGCGCATCGCAATGATTAGCCAAGCTATACAAGTCAAGGCCACCCATACTAGGTTGGTTTGCTGTGACCATTCAGACACAAACCTTGTACCATCACCAATCTGCAGTGGCTAGTGTAATGATGAAAACTATCCAAAACCCAAACATGTATATCATAACCCCGTCTCGGCCCCCAATCCCCAGCAGCAGTGGAACAACTGCCCAAGATGGCGGGCAGCTACATTCCACTGCAGGGGTGCTAAGATTCTCTGGACTAGAACAGGCCACCTTTGGACACTGAACCTTGCAACATAAACGCCAGGACCCTGTCTAGGGAAAAAGATCTTGGTGTGTCACTAGAAGCACTGAAATAAATAAATTGGGATATAATAAGATTGAGTGAAATTAGAAAAACTGGGGAATCTTACATAGAATTAAAAGAGGGCCACATATTTTGCTTCAGATAACATAAACGAAACAAAGAAAATGGAGTGATTTTTCTTATTGATAAAAATCTTGCAGGTAAAATAGAAGTATTTTACAGTACTAGTGATAGAATTGCAGGATTAATAATCAAACTTGATAAGAAGTATAAACTGAAGACAATTCAAACATATGCACCAAAAACATCCTATACAGATAAAGAAATAGAAACACTTTAGGTATATCTGGAGATATCTATGAAAAAAACATAAGACTGAATTTACATTTGTTAAGGGTGACTTCATTGATAAAGTAGGTCAAAAGAAGAGAGGAGAATCGGCAGTAGACAAATTTGTAGTAGGCACAAGGAATGACAAGAGGAGACATGCTTGTAGAATTTGCTGAATGAAACAATCTTTATATCATGAAAAACTTTCTTTTATAAAAAGGAACATATAAAATGGACAATAAGATGTCCAAATGGAGAAACGAAAAAAGAAATAAATTTCATTCTCAGTGAAAAAGTCAATTTAGTTAAGGATTTAACAGTGTTAAACAAGTTATAGTCAAACGATCATAGAATGGTGAGCAGCAAAATTTGTTTGGATCTAAGGAAAAAGAGAAAAAACCAATTTCAAGAAAGAAAATAAACACTCCTGTAATAAGACAAAAATCTCATGGGTTTAGTTTAACAATACAAAATAGGTACTCACAGCTAAATGATGAAATGGTAGTAAGTAAAGAAGGAATGAACAGTAAATGAACAAAATTTGTATCGGAATCAGTACAAGAGATAGGTGGAAGAGTTCCTAAACAAGATCAAGGAACACTATCTGATAAGACCAAAAATCTAATAATAAAGAAGAAACGAGGGTAAAATCCAAGAGATGAAAGAGAATTAGGAGAACTATCAAAAATAATGTATAAACTAAAAACCCAAATATCCGTAAACACAATCAGACCAAAATTGAGGAACACTAAAGAAAAGGGAAAAGCATCATATTGATAAAAAGAGGGCGCTAACAGATGTTTGCTTTTAAGATGAAAATGGTAACATCCATAATAGAGATGGTGTGATGAACTTCTATCATCTTTTGTAATTCTTCCATAATTCACTAAACACTACTATGTCATCTGCAAATCTCAAGTTATTAGGGTATTCTCCATGAACATTAATTCCTATATTGTCCCAATCTAAATTCTTAGAAACTTCTTCTAGACATGCTGTGAATAATTTAGGAGAGATGGGTCTCCTTATCTAACTCCTTTCTCAATAAGAACTTTCTCAATATCTTTATATAGTTCCAGGATTGCTGTACTTCCTGTATAGATATCTTCAAGTGTTAAAACATAAGATTTAGTTTGCCAGTAACGACTTATAAAATTATTGAATGACTTTTTGAAGATACCATTTATCTTTATATAAAAGAAAAAAAAATCAAGCTGGATGAAGTAGGGGGTCGCGTGGGTTTCGAGGTTTTGGGTAAGGGGTCGCGAGTGAAAAAACTTTGGGAACCACTGCCTTGGAACATAATCTAGTTACAACTCAAAGAGCTATGGAATGAATAATGATGAAAATAACACTGGATACGAGAACAATCTGAAATATAAGTTATTCAGACAAAATCTGAGGAAAAGAAATGGACATGGGCAGTACATGTAATGAAAATGACATATAATAAGTGGAAATTAAGAATAAAAGCAGGGGAAGGAAGAGAAGACGATGGATTGATAAGGAAAGAAAATTTGTTTGTATAGGCTGGCATAGAAAAACCATAAACAGATGCAAGTGGAAGACCATGTCTGAGGCTTTTGTGCTGCATATATATATATATATATATATATATATATATATATATATATATATATATATATATATATATATATATATATATATATATATATATATCTAAATACGCACACACACACACACACACACATATATATATATATATATATATATATATATATATATATATATATACATGCATAGTATATATATATATATATATATATATATATATATATATATATATATATATATATATATATATATATGATCTCTAATACATGAAAGATAGAAAAAAAATCAGATAATGGTTAGGTTAACTAAAATTTGGAAATCAAATCGTCTGAAATTACTTATAAAAATCAGGATACATATCAGTTTAGTGAGACCGGTGTTACTGTATGGACTTGAGTCATGGTATGACAATGAAACAATCTCTAACAGATTTAGTAGATTTGAGAACAAAGCCCTCAAGAATATTGGGAGTTGAATGGTATGATAGGATTACAAATAAAACTATAAGAGAGATTACCTGAGTGCTATATGTGGATGAGATCATGTTGAGGGGTAGATGGAGATGGTTTGAGCATGCTCTTCGCACTCCTCAAGAGAGATTAGTGAACCAAACATTCAACTGGGCTCCAGAAGGTACTGGGAGGCTTGGAATACCAAGGCGTACATGGGTAAGAACTCTGAAGCGTGTAGTCGGAGATGGTCAATGGAGAAGTATTGAATTAAAACCTCAAGATACGAGGGGTGTTTATTAAAATATTGCCCCTGACCGACTTCCAACAGACATGGACAGACAAAACTTAGATCAGTTATTATTCTTTCTCTACATAGGCAGCACTCTGTGGCTAGGAACTATGGTTGTGATTCGTAATCATTTTGCATCATAGCGTCCACTTAGAAGAGTGACACATAAACCTAGCTATGCTGGAACTGAAAAAAAAGGCCAGAACGATGACGCTGACCTAAAGTCAAGAATAGATTTTAAAAAAACCTGACAGGCCTCTTTTCCTCGGACAGATGGGCAGACGTACGTATTATCACAAAACGTGTTGTAGGGAGACTGTATGTGTGTATATGTATATATATATATATATATATATATATATATATATATATATATATATATATATATATATATATATATATATATATATACATGCATATATATATATATATATATATATATATATATATATATATATATATATATATATATATATATATATATATGAGCATAAATATACCTTTCATGGATATACTGTACACACATTTACACACACACATATATACAGTATAAGTATATATATATATATATATATATATATATATATATATATATATATATATATATATATATATATTTATATATATATATATATATATATATATATATATATATATATATATATATATATATATATATATATATATATGTGTGTGTGTGTGTGTGTGTGTGTGTGCGTGTGTGCGCGCGCGCATTACTTTGCACGTGGTGAGTTTATATACGCATGCATGAACTTGAAAAGAAAAACTGTGTAATTAAAGATCATAACGGTACTAGACGATAAAGAAAAAAATGTGCAATACTTATAACGTATAAAAAGAGATCATCAGCTATGAAATAAAAAGAAGATTTTTTACATATATAAACCGAAGGCGAACCCTGAAGGTCTTCTGCAGTTTCTTTCCGAATCTCGGCAGAGAGCCC
>NC_090732.1:96356273-96358773 GCF_036898095.1 Palaemon carinicauda | reverse complement strand
AGTGCGTATTCGACCTCATTTTTTTCTGTCAATGATTTTAGTTGATATTTTAGTCAATCTAATTACCAGAAGATTTTTTTCCTTAACTTTGTCAGTATATGTAATTTTCTCTGGTTTTAAGTCAATCAGTGTTTGAAGTGGTAATTAATTTATTCCATATTCATTGCTTGATTATCAACTTCCCCAATGAGATCAGTGGTCTCGAGGGAATTTGCTGCTTGTGTGGTAAGCTAAGCAATTGGGTTTTCCAATTCAGCGATTTTCTCATCACGTTCATCTAAATCGAGGTCTTTCATTTTCAATTCCTCCTCCATTCTTAGTATAATTGTCTTGGCTATTCTGGTTTCATCTACGTAATATCGACAAATCCATCTCGAGTTTTTTTTTTTTTTTAAGTCTTCATTACTGATGTTTGCCTCTATAAACACACACTTCCTGTTGTTGAAACCTTTAACAGACACATCCTATCCACTTCATAAGTCTCCCTTCGCTGATCCACACAAGGGGCAACCAGCCATGATATACTATTACTTCTTACTTTAGTCACTCCATAAGATTAACTAATATTTTTCAAAGATTTCACAAACGAGTAGTATAAGCTAAAAAACAGCTCAAGGCGAGAATTCAATAGAGCTCCGTAAAACATTTCTTCACTCGGCAACATCTCTTAGTATTATATAATTTGATTGAGAGGCACTCTTTCTACTTAAACATCCCTTCGTCGAGCCACAGATTTTTCTTTGGCAGACTCCGGTATCCAAGGTCTATGTGAAAGTACTTCCCGATTACCTTAAAGTGCCTGCGTGACAGTTTTGCTGAGAAAAACACCACAGAGTACGTTTTGTTCCTTGCCTAGAACATCCTCATCTGCCGTAAGTCAATAATCCCCATCTACATGAAAATGCCCCACTCCATGGGTATGCTGATGGCTTATGCGGCTCCTTTTCATGTACTAGGCACAATCCTTTGTTTCTTCCATGAGGTAAAAGAGCAGTTCAGTTGTAAAATATATTGGGAAAAATCAAAGAGACGTGAAGGGGATGAGCTCTGTCATTTTCAGGGTAACAAGGAAATGACGTATGGGTGGTAGTGTCGCATATTCGGTCCAACTGTCATCGATATCTTCACCGTTCAGTCGTCCATGTAGATTGGGGAGGAATAGTAGCCAGAGACTGACCCATGGCAATCCCTTGATCCTCGTCTTCTTTGCCGTCCACGTGACCTGCATCTCATCGAGACAAGGAATTCCTAAGAAAACGATCCCTTCCTATTTCTCCATCTTCATTGTATTTTAAGCCATCAATTTTTAAATATTCATCACTGTGCGATAACCTTGTATTCAACCCCTGTATAATCATCATCTGCTTCTATCTCACTCGGATTATCACTATCAATAACATCAGTTTGAATAACCTTTTCATCATCTTGTCTTCTTTTTACATTTGGGATTATTTTTCCACCCATTTTTCCTTTTGCAGTTTTTCTTCCTTCCTTTGAAAATATTTTCCCACATCTCCATTTTTGAGTACTACTTTATTTACACTCTTGTCTTTGTCCTCTCTCTTTCTCTCTTCCTCTTCAGACACTAGTTCCTTTGTAGTTTCTTCAATCTTCACTAAATCAATTTCCACCTCCATATTAAGGTTTAGTTTTTGAGGTGTCAGCTTAGATTCTTCTAGAAGATTTAGCATAAAGGAAAAGGCATATATTCCTTTATACCATGACTTGTTGATGGCTCCACTTGCACGTGCTTGTCATAAGCATCAACATCGACGTCCCTTGCCACGCTAATCTTTTAGCATAGTACCACAAACACCATTTAGCATTTTGATATTACACTGAATCAATAGTTAAACCATTCACCAACAAGCACAAACGAAACTACCATAAACAGTGAACACGAATTCTTCACAGTGATGACGCCAAGGTCTGAGACAGGCAGGTTTTACCAACCACAGGGACTCATTCTGCTGTCAAGTAACTCAAGTCACCCTGTCCCTTGTAAACAACACTCCTCCTCTACTACGACTGGAAAAATTGGCGAGGTTCTTTGAAAAAGAGAAGATAAATTACCTGACGTACTATACGTCATATGGGACCGAAAGGAATAATTTTCAACCAATGTAAAATAAATCTTACAGCACTCAAATGTTTAATAACATTTGCTTATGTTGAACCGTCATCAGACGGGGCTAATCAGTTGTCTAACCATCAAGGTCTATAGACCTTGCTAACCATATTAGTTACTTTAACTTTCTTGAATATACATCATCAAACGGCTTATGTGACATTGTTTTTCTACGAATATTGTGCAAATTTGACCCAAAGGAATAAATGTCTTATCTATGAAATTTCAGTCGCTAAAGGACGCTCAGAATATAGGATAGAGTTCAGGTGAGCATCGATGTTATTCACTATTCTTTGTTCATCGGTAAGGACTGCTGAAAAATACTGAATGTTTTCTAGAATGCAATATAATATTTTAATTCTACAAATAAAA
>NC_090732.1:96351273-96353773 GCF_036898095.1 Palaemon carinicauda | reverse complement strand
CAATCATTACACAGATAATTCGATATTTTGAAAGTAATCAAAATTGATTATCCTAATAAAGGAATTATATGAAACGCCACGTACACGAATAATATATTTTGTAATAATAGTAACGATATTATAATTGTAGAACATCAAACTTATCCACCGAATCATAACCTCGGATGATTAAGGTGAAATGGTTGGATCGCTTTAATAATGTCTGAACCTTTCCCAAAGGGCACAGAAATCAGATTAATTTTGCGGAACATTTAGTAAATTTCAATGTTAATCATGGCTCTCATGTGCTGGTTTGAATGATCTATATCCTTTGAATAATTATGGAGGCTTACCGTGTTATTATTATTATTATTATTATTATTATTATTATTATTATTATTATTATTATTATTATTATTATTATCACCAATGTTAATAGTCCACTTCCGTACACAACATCAAAGATGTCCTTCGTCTCCAACATCCACGTTAAAAGATATTTCATTCACTGGAAACAATTCTCTCTCTCTCTCTCTCTCTCTCTCTCTCTCTCTCTCTCTCTCTCTCTCTCTCTCTCTCTCTCTCTCTCTCTCTCTCTCTCTCTCAATAATATGTTTATATATTTATGTGTGTACGTGTGTGTAAATGTGTATGTTTGTATGTGTGGTATACAAATGCAAAATTCCCTGATGTAGTTATGGGGATAGTAGTGTGTTTACGGTATGAGGTAGGTAGACGGAATTGTAATAGTAAGTGGTGGAACGAGAAGAAAAGGTTTAGTGAATAAGAAAGAGATGGACTTTGTCCTCAAACCTGTTAAATCTGTAGGAGATTGTTCCATTGTCATACCATGACTCATGTCCATATATTAACACTGATCTCACTAAACTGACATATAGTCTGATTTTATGTGTAATTTCAGGCCATTTGATTTCCAAATTTTCCTTAACCTAGGCATTGTCTGATTTGCTTTTTTTCAATCTCTCACTAAACTATTTCTAAAGATCCTGTATTGGAGATCATAGTTCCTAAATACTTGAATGATTCTACCCTATTAATCTTTTCTCCTTCAAATTATATTTCATCTTCCATTGCAAACATACAGTATATATATATATATATATATATATATATATATATATATATATATATATATATATATATATATATATATATATATATATATATATATATATATACATATATATATACATATATACATATATATATACATATATACATATATATATATACATATATACATATATATATATATATATATATATATATATATATATATATATATATATATATATATATATCTTTAACATTACGTATGTACTCATGACAAGAAGTCAAATGGAATGTTCAAGTGCATTCATTATTTTCATATTGTTCATTAATGTTTCTAGGCTAGAGAGACCCTAATAATATGCTTATGAAACTTGTGAATTTATGGTTGATATTAATATGGTTATGGAGGTAAGAGTGTCTTGATTCAAACCAGGTTTCACAGTTGCTAATGTAATTCAAGTAACTGTAGGCTCTAGTAGTGTTGAGAAAGTATCCAAAATAAACCCATCTTCAAGTTACTGAACTTCTAAATTTATTTCAACCACGTGACTAAGGGAATATAATGTACTTTAAACAGTATTTATCTAATGTACTTTAAACAGCATGTATCATACTCTCTGGAGCAATAATTACGTTCTGCTTAAATAATTTTCAAAAGGTCACACTTACTTGACGATTTTGATAACGCAAAATGATGGATATGGAATTATTTTCAGTATCAATGAGCTTTAATTCTCGATTAATGATAAGTTTCCTACAAGAATATAGGAGAAATTAAACAAACTTTTAAATTCAGATTTTTTTGGAGTTTTAATACGAGTGTTATACTAAAAATGAATAAGATCCAGGCTAAACTTGACTCTTATCCATTTTTTATAAAATATTTTTTATATATTATGGATGTCAATTTATTGCATTAAAACTATGTAACATATCCTGAATTTAATCTGTTTACTGAGGAGGTTCCTACTGTGGTTGGACATTTTTTTTGTTTTGTTCTTTTGAACAAATAAGTAAAAAATATAAATCAGGAACTGGATGTATACTTAGGTTCGGTGCTATGTAAATTCCACCCACGAAAATTTCACCCACGAACATTCCTCCCACTAAATTCCACCCACAAAAATTTCACCCACGTCAAGTTCCACCCACGGAAATTCCACCCACAAAGAATTTCTACTTCTTGTCTTTCATGTATGTTTAATCATAAAAGTGAGGTTGAAATGACTATAATACGTGTGGGAAAGGAAACACAGACAATTTTTAAAACATTAAATAATATTTATTGATTGTATCCATTGAAAGTGAGGTAGAAACTTCTATTATTCATATGGGAAAGGAAACACAAACGATTTTTAAAACATGAAATAATAGTTATTGATTGTATCCATTGGAAGTGAGGTTGAAATTACTGTTACACATATGGTAAAGAAAACAGACAATTTTT
>NC_090732.1:96341273-96343773 GCF_036898095.1 Palaemon carinicauda | reverse complement strand
CGAAAGCAATTATGGAATGTCTTCTAAACAAACACTGGCTCTGGTGTATGTCAGTTCGTAAGAAAGTCCAACGAAGTTTTGTGCTCCAAATACAGTACCATATGAGATATTGGCTGTTGCTTTTGGTAAAAGGGAATTTCAGCTGTGAATGTTAACTACACATTAGGATAGAAACATGACATTTTAGTGTAGAAAGGACTCTCAAGGATCCAAATAGAACGTATAGAAGATAATACAATAATCAATTTAACATGCATAAAACCTGTGTCACAATTGACATAATTACTGACAGATAAAAATTATAACAGGATTCAATGCGGCAGGTACGATGAATGAAAGGAATGCATTACACCGTATAAACATGTTCTCCGTAATTCTAACCAGATTTTCATATGATAAAAATGTGCTGTAATTAAATCTGATATTATCATTCATTCAAGAGTAATTTTCTCATTACCGCATCATAAAAACGAAATATTAAACTTTAAATTCTTTTGATAGTCACATAACTTTCAGGCATTTTAAATCAAATATTTAAATTGTCATTATAAAAAAGTTTAAATTATTATGAATAATATTTAAATCATTATTGTTTTTGTGTCTAATATACACTTTCCTTTAATTTTCTTTGTTCGCTACGCATTTAATGTAAAAAGCTATGGACTTTTTCAAAAAAACTAAAACTATGATTCAGTGATAAAATTTCAACGTCAGATTCCTTCTTATCATCAAATATGCATAACTTCCAATGTCTAAAGCTATGAGTCAGCATTAGTAGAAAAAGCCAGCTCTTATAGAAAATATTAGGGACTAAAATATTTCTTAGCCATTGTAAAATAATCTAATTGCATGTTAACAAAAGGAAATGGACACTAAGAGCACTATATCATTCGGTTTTAGATAAAAAAACCCTAGTTTTCAGTTCTAGAAAACAAAATTGGTTGTGGTAATATTTGTTATTCAATGACAACAATTCAGTAATTCATTGCGCTATGCGAAGCAAGATTTCATTTAGAACGTTACGACGACTAATCGGGAAATCTTTGATGTAAAGAACTAGACAGAGTCGACGGAAAGTTATTTACAAAGTTACTACCAAGTGTAAGTACTCTTTATTTCCATAACCTCCATGAATTAGGGCAATAACTCGTTGGTGTCAAGTCCAATCGTTGTCCTTCACTATTCTTTTTTCTTGGTGTCCAGTCTCTATTCTAGACTAGATAAATGCGCTTGGTTGAACGTATTATTAGCCAGGGAGAGGATAATTCATTTAGATATTCAATTTCATTCTATGCAATGTGAAAAGGCTTTTAGAGTAGACGGTGAAGAAAGAAATACGATAAATGGATTTAAGGCCTTGCAGACAAGAACTTCAGTAAAGCTCCTCGAAATTAATAGTAAATACCGTCCCCGAAATCTTAATATTTCTCATTTCAGTATAACAGTCACAAAAAAAAAAAAAAAAGCTGATGGGTGAAATCTATTTAATAGAGATTCTTTTTTTTTTTTCAACTAAAAACTAAAGTTGTGATCCATTCCAAAATGTGATCTCATAAACATACGGTTTTTTTCTTGCTTATTCATACCCAAATATTCACGCATAGATTCTGTAACCGACTGTTCCATAGATGTATACTTAATATGGATTATCATAAAAAAACTTTTCTCACATCCGTGACGATCGAAAATTTCATCACCTACCTACTACGAAAAGGTTAGATGATTATGAAGTCTGCTTTATCCTAACTTTTATGAGATGAACATCTAAAAATGTGTAGTGTGGTTTAATATTCGCGAATACTGTAGAAACAAAAACTTGTTGGAGTACTCAAAAACAAAGAAATTTCTCCCCCTACAATGAAATGCTGAAAATGAGGTAGATCAGGTAAACGTAAAAAATATCACTACATATATTAACAAGTAACATCTAATTCACATGAAATATCGATTACGAGAACCAATGACATTGGATATTCGAGATTTTGACCTACCTTACTCAAAATTCCATTTCACTTCAGACCGCTCGAGCTATACGATTTAGGTAGAATAAAACAGTTATTCATATTTATGGAGACATTTGCTACTGTTATACAATATTTATTTCTAATGTTTAAGCAAGAAGCTTCATTATGGTGGTAAAATTATGATTTTACGCAAATTAGTATTGCTTATAATTATCTCACTAGAAATTCACATTGTCCTTTGCTTACAAGAAAACCTAGTTTTACATAAAAAGTAAACAAGTGTGTTATGTAAATATGCGTTGTGATACTTTGGACGAAGACAACTCTTTCAAACAACATTTCGATGGTAGCTGGTTCTGATTTATGAATTCCTACCGCCAAACAATGAAAAGAATATTCATTGTTAATATTGGAAGACAATATAATTACATTAGCCTATTTTCGGTTGAAACCCAAGTTATTACTTATTCCCTGCTCTAATGTCCACACTAGGAGAAGTTCCTATCACTATCTAGTATAACATTTCATTATAACCC
>NC_090732.1:96316273-96338773 GCF_036898095.1 Palaemon carinicauda | reverse complement strand
GGGCTTGACACTGAAAATGCATCATGATTTCTACCAAGAAAAGGAACAGTAATTTATTTTCGAAGTCTACAGGAACTTCACGACTTTTTCTTCTTAGTGGTATGTTTTCCATTTCCATGGATATATCATAATTTTGCTTTTATCCGACATATAAATTGTCACTAAAACAAAAATACCGTAAAACAGAGGGAACAGTTAGCGTGATTTTATGATTAACAAAAACAGTTTTATCATCGAATTAATTCAGGATTGTATTTCATTGATGATTTGCCAAAGCTCGAAAAGAAGGAAGAATAACAACAGGGACACGTCTTGGCGAAAGAAAGAATTGTTTTTGAATATTCCCAACATTAAATTAAAGATGAAATGTTCAAGATTTGATTTGAACTTTTGACCTTGTCAGATATAAAAGGTGCAGGTATAAGACCCTAAGACAGGAGCCAATCGAAATGCACTAAAAGAATGAAAAAAAGGGATACAGAGGAATTACCAACATAGAATGTTGTTATGGAGAGACACAGAGAGGAAAGCGTCGGTGGAGACAAATATAGCTAGTTCTATGCCTCGAGTAAGATTTTACTTATATTCCCCAGATTCCTTTAGGTATGGTCTCTAAATAGCATCTTCCATTAGTCATGGGCATATGACACACACGAAAATCTATCATGATGCCTGATGAACTTCTGGAAGAGTGGAAAGCATTAAAGGTTAGTGTGGTATCAAAATAAGAAATAGAATAAGGGGGATATATTTGCAAATTATCTTCCTCAGTTGTAACGCATGTTGTGTATATTAACGCATTTAATTAATTCTCAAGCCCTAAAGACCGTCTTTGGTATTATGTAAAACCGAAGAGGTGATAATATAACCATCGATGAGAGAGAGAGAGAGAGAGAGAGAGAGAGAGAGAGAGAGAGAGAGAGAGAGAGAGAGAGCACTACAAAAACACTAAATACAAAGTTCTTTCATAAAAATATTAACTAAAAATATGTCAGAACACTGAATATGTAAAGCTGCATTGCATTTCGAAATTGATTCAGTACCTCAGCTGGAGGCTGCCAAGATGACCACATTTGACAACATTTTATTACTAATTTACGTGAAGCAAAAATATATTTTAGTAATCTTTACTTCCATTCTATGGCTAAGTCCTGTCAACATGCAAGTTTCAGAAACCTAATAGTTTGTCGAAGTTTTGTCCAAAATATTAAATTTTTAAAGGGTGTATATAAAGGTTCTTATACAATAAACGTTGTACCAACCGTGTGTCACACGATCGTACATAGTAACGACATTTCATTTTTTGTATATATTATGCTTGTATCTTCGCTCTCCACTAGCACTATTAAGGACCTGAAATAACAGGTCTGTTTTTGTCACCATTAACTGTTAACCGGTGCAACGTCGGTTGAACATGAAATTTCCAGTTATGTCTTTTATGCCTATTTTGCATGGAGTTTATGTACATAAAAACGGATGTTCTGTAATAAAGTTACTCAGTTGCTTTCATTCCGCCTTTGAGTCACAACCTTCTCTCGGCTCATCACATTGGTGACCCCGGAAGTCAACTGGCTCCTCCCGCCTATAGCGGACACCACGGAAGTTGGCGCCGCCCAATTGAAACTTTCGTCGTTCGCCAGCGGAGAGGCGTTTGCTTGGTTTCAGTGCACAGAAGTCCAGTTCTGTATCAAGGGTGTGACTCGCTCCACCACCAAGCAGATTATGTTCTCGCGGCGATACCCGAGGACACCTTCCCGGAAATATCCGACTGCCTTTGTGAACAAGAAGACACCCCAAAAGCATATGACGCCCTCAAAACATGCCATCTGCAGCAGTACTCGCCGTCGCCAGCCGCCCGTTTAGCAAAGCTTTTTCAGCTCTCTCAACAACCATTGGGGGACCAAAGGGCTTCGCTTGCCCTCAGGGAAATGACTAGTATCGCTCGCCTGTACAGTAACCTGTCGCAGACGGCTCTCCTTGTGAGGTGAACCTACTTCATTCCCTTTGAATACGCCATTTACCTGAACCTGTACGCGCTGCCATACCCGATGTCGATAGTTTACCAACAAAAGATTTGATGGCCAAAGCCGACGCCCTTATGGACAGCCACTTCACGACCTTCAAGACCTCGATCAACGCCGCCACTCCTGACAAAGAGGACGCCTATTCAACTTCAACCGAAGCTGATGTGACTGCCGTGGGACATACAAGCCTACCCCGTGACGAGCCGGAACGGAAACAAAGCAACCCATCACCCACCACTCGTTCGCGCCCCAACCAACGACTTCTACAGCCACTTACTACGCCCATCAGCCGCAGTTTTGCTACTACCACTTGAGATTCGGGGCAGCCGCGAAGAAATGTGCCAAGGATTGTCAGTGGCCAAAAAATGTGTAAGTAGGTCATCGCTCGTGGCGGTGGCCTCCCATGTTTCTAATCTTTTCTTTTTACATGATGCAGGAACAGGCTTGCGATTTTTAGTGAACACGGGTGATTGTCATTCTCTTTTGCCAAGGGAACTCTTCAGGACACGATGTAGTCTGTCTACGTCTGCTGACGTCCGCCTAGTAGATGCCACCAGATCTGCGATATCCACCTACAGTTCCGAGAACCTCACATTATCCTTTGGAAACGGTAAATTTAATTGGAAGTCGTTCTCGTTGCCAATCCTCGGAACAGATTTCCTCTCTCATTTCCCCTTTCTGGTTGATGTTGCCCACCGACGATTGGTCAACGCAGACTCGTACTTGTTGACACATCTTCAACCCGCCCCTCCAATCTCGCTCTCCACATCAGCGCATCCAAGGATGCCTATGCCCACTTCCTCACGTTGTACCCGGAAGTTTTCCGTCCAGAACTTCACCAAACGCCCACGGCTCCTGTCAAGCACGGTATTTATCACCATATCAAGACGACTGGACCCCCATTCTTCGCAAAATTAAGACGTCTGGCACCGGAATGATTGGCACCTGCCAAACAGACGTTCGCCGAAATGGAGGAAATGGGCCTTTGCCAAAAGGCCTCCAGCCCATGGTCGTCACCCTTACACATCGTTCTGAATAGAGACGGCTCCCTCCGTCCGTGCGTGGATTACTGGCGCCTGAACTTGCAAACAGAACCGAATCACTATCCCCTCCCAAACATCGCCGACGTGACCTCCTGCCTGCACAGAGTGAAGGTTTTCTCCACGCTCGACCTCGTGAAGGGGTATTATCAGGTGCCTATGAACCTAGAAGACATCCCCAAGACTGCCATCACTACTCCGTTTGATACATACACCTTCAATTACTCCTCTTTTAGCCTTCGTAATGCTGCGGCCACTTTTCAACGTCTCATGGATGGCATCTAAGGGGACCTCCCCTTCTGTGTATGTTATGTGGACGACATACGTGTGTTCTCTTCCTCAAAAGAGGAACACCTCCGTCACCTGTGCATCGTGCTCGACCTCCTGCAACAAAATGGCCTTGTAGTCCGGTACAACAAGTGTACCTTTGGTGCCATCAAAGTGTCGTTCTTAGGGCACCACATCACTCCTGAAGGAGTCCATCCCCTCCCTGAGAAGGTAGCAGCCGTTCAGAATTTCCCCACGCCCTCGACCGTCAAAGCTCTGCAGGATTTCTTGGGCATGATCAACTATTATCACCGTTTTCTGCAAGCCATTGCCGCCACTCTTGCTCCCCTCTACGCCTCCCTCAAGGGCAAACCAAAGGACCTGAAGTGGAGTCCCTTTCAAGAAGCGGCCTTCTGCAATGCAAAGAAGGCCCTATAAACCACTGCAGCTCTCACTTTTCCTATCCCACATGCCCCTCTACTTCTCTCCCCGCTGCCAGCGACGTCACTATTGGTGCAGTACTCGAACACGTGGTCAACCGCTCGCCCCGCCCATTGACCTTCTTCAGCAAAAAACTGTCTAAGGCAGAATCGGGTTATTCTACCTTCGATCGAGAATTGCTGGCGGTGCACTTGGCTATCCGTCACTTTCGCCATTTCTTAGAAGGTACGCCCTTCGTCATTCGCACAGACCACATGCCTCTGATGCACGCCTTCACTCGACAGTCTGAGTCAACGCCGACATCTCTCCGCCATGGCTGAATACAATTGCACCCTTAAACACGTCCCTGAGGAAATAAATCCCGTTGGCGATGCCCTGTCAAGAAACACGTTGGCGGCTGTTCAACTGAAATTGGATTACAACGCCTTGGCTGAAGCCCAACGACAGGATCCAGAGTATCAAGCATGTAGGACATCCTGCACATCCCTCCATTGGGAAGACATCCCCCTCGACAACTCCAACACCACCCTCCTCTGTGACCTCAGTACAGGTAGACCGCAACCTTGGATTCCTGCTCCTATGCGCCGACAGGTGTTTGATTTCATTCACGGCCTTTTCACATCTCTCGTGCCATTCTACTACACAGCTGCTGAAGACGAAGTTCATTTGGCACGACATTTCTAAGGATGCTAAGGATTGGGTCCGCGCCTGTGCTTCTTGCCAAACTTCCAAAGTACATTGACACACAGATTCAGGAGTGGGCACCTTTCCTCAACCTCAGCGTCGTTTCGCCCACATTCACGTCGACGTTGTAGGCCCCCTATCCGCATCACAAAGACATCGTTACCTGTTTACTGGCATCGACCGCTTCACTCGTTGGCCTGAAGCCATTCCCATGGAAACTGCAACGTGCGCCTCATGTACATCTGCCTTACTCTCAGGATGCATTGCAAAATTTGGTATCTCTCAGAGCATATTACTTCTGACAGGGGTACCACTTTCACCTCTCAATTGTGGACATCATTAGCAAATCTCCTGGGGATCACCCTACATCAGACAACTGCCCACAACCCCACTGCTAATTGAATGGTTGAACGTTTTCATCGCACCCTGAAAGCAGCTTTGATGTCCTGCTGCAAGGATTCCAACTGGTTTACTCAGCTTCCCTGGGTCCTCCTGGGACTAGGGACCACTCCTAAAGACGCCCTCGACGTCTCAGCAGCTGAAATGGTGTATGGCGACCTGTTTGTCGTCCCTGCCGAATTTTTTCCTTCTGCAACCTCCTCCGACAATCTCCAGCGCATACATCACGTCGTGGGAAAATTTACTCCATGCTGCCAGACTTATAAGCCCCCAGCAGAGCATCACATACCGACAGATTTGCACTCAGCAACGCACATCTTCCTACGCAGCGACACTAGCAAGCCACCGCTAACGGCCCCATACACGGTTTTTCCTTGTAATCCGAGGCAGTCCGAAAGCATTTCTACTAAACATTCGTAGCAAAGAAGACTGGGTCTCCATTGATTGTCTAAAACCTGCTTATCTCCTGCCAAATGACCTGCCTACAGTTCGCCTCTCTAGATCAGGGCGCTGTATTCAACATGTACTGTATGTCATCATTTTAGGGGGGGAACCATGTACCAACAGTGTGTCACATGATCGTACATAGTAACGACATTTCATTTTGTGTATATATTATGCTTGTATCTTCGCTCTCCCCTCGCACTGATAAGTACCTGAAATAACTTGTCTTTTTCTCACCGTTAAGTGTTAACCGGTGTGGTATCTGTTGAACATGAAATTTCCTGTTATGTCTTTTATGCCTTTTTTGCATGTAGTTTATGTATATAAAAACGGATGTTCTGTAATAAAAGTTACTCAGTTGTTTTCATTCCACCTTTGAGTCACAACCTTCTCTCGGCTTGTCACAACGTATTCCTCTTAAAAGACACGTCGTTTTGAAATGCCTAAATAAAAGAAATGGAATTCAATTCTAAATAAATACATTTTAGCTTATGGTGGTCAGAAAGCCTCCTGATAAATTAAGAATCGGGCGTTTGGTAATAACATAGTTCTTCCATGACAAGTGCAATGATCTTTGGCAATGATATTTATAAGAATGAGAATTCGAGGTTTCCAGTTGTGAAGTTTCCAGAAATATGATAAGCCAAATTGATTAGCTCTCTTAATAGTACACAAATTAGCTTTTCCCCCTTTTCAAACAGATACATATAAATCAATATGAATCCAAATAAATTCAGCCACCTTAAAACTTAAAAGATATTAATTAAAACTGTCTGTGATCAGCAGTTTGTCTTTCCATTTAGTAAAAGATGACTAATTTCTATAATTAAAAAATGATTAATGGTTATTTCCTTTTATAGAATTTTCAGTGATAGAAATTTGAAACCGAGGACGATTTTATTGAGAAAATACCATTGGATATTCTAATATGGCAGGTATACATTGCGAGCTTTAATTATAACTTATATGGCAAAAGCAGCTTTTATAAGATGTATCGATTTAGGCAAAGGCATCTTCAGTTGACATAATCAGTATTAACGCAACCATTAGTTGATCTATATTACCAAAATGTATTCCTGGAACCCATCAGAGTCAATAAAGTATTATAAAGACGCATTGTCAGTCTACTACCCAGCCAGAGTTTATTTGAGTGAGCAGATGAATTATTCAGTTGAATTTCCCCTAGATCGAATTTTATCGCATCAGAAGTTTGTTTTCAGTTTTTTTTTTTTTTTTTTTTTATTTCATCAAAAAAAATGTAGATTCAACTTGATAAACCATGGTTATCATGGTTACCTATTAAAGAAATAACACGTGAAGCCTGTTTACTTAAACCATCAAGGAAAGATCATATAAATTTTGAGGGGAAAACTTTAACACAGAGTTGCTAGAGTTTCAAAAACTATAAAACATTAACAGACAATTTCAAAATCACTAAAAAAAATAAAAAAAATATATTTATAGAAATAGTTCAAAAAATGAAAATACCATTTGTTCGATAAACGTTTTAAATGCAGATTAACAGTTAAGTTAATATGGTGTTTTGAGATCTTAAGAAAATGCAAAATCTTGTCAAAAAGTTCCGAGAGTTTAAGAGAGGCGAAACATTAGCAGTAAGAAACAACAAAAATGCAAATCGTTAACGACAGTTTCAAGAGTTTGCGAAATGTAAATTGTTACCCACAGAATTCCAAAAGTTCACGGAAATGCAAAACCGTTAACAGAGTTCCCACAATTAAACTAAAGTAGAATATTAAAGGTTACAATTCAAAGAATCCTAGATTATACGAATCTTTATAATGTTATGAAACTTTTTGTCTAAGGGTATGAAGTAAACTATCCATCAACGGAATTCCAGACTTTAAAGAAACAACAACAAAAGGACGACACTAGGAAAGGTTCCTCCTCCTCCTTCGTGAAGCCGAGGATATCGGATTTGAACACTTATTCAAAGGCACTTATTCTTTGTGATGAAGTCAAAATACAATTTCTATTCTTTAGGTCATGTGACCTAAGCGTTCTCCGGCGAGATGAGTAAAAATATTACACATTTATATTCCATATTCATAGTATTAATATTTATTCTTACAATACCATTATCACCTACATCCTACGTTTTACTCATACAGCAACTGTATTATTCTCCAATTTTAACCGATAGAATTAACTCGACCTATTCCTGGGTTCTCAAGTTAGATCATCATATATATACCAAAGCCTTAAGGAAATTTCCTTGATAATAATAATAATAATAATAATAATAATAATAATAATAATAATAATAATAATAATAATAATAATAATAATAATAATAATAATAATAATAATGATATAAATAATATAAATAATATAAATAATATAAATAATAATAATAATAATAAATAATATAAATAATAATAATAATAATAATAATAATAATAATAATAATAATAATAAATAAATATAAATAATAATAAATAATATAAATAATATAAATAATAATAAATGATATAAATGATAATAAATGATATAAATAATGAATAACATAAATAATATAAATAGTAATAATATAAATAATAATAATATAAATAATAATATAATAATAATATAAATAATAATAATAATCTTTAATGAATGTCACTGAATTCAGCTGTTTTTACACCCGAGGACTTGATGAAATATGCTATGTAAAAATATTCACAAACGAATTCTCTAATTATAACGATTAATTTTCCCCAAAACGGGTAGAATCCAAGCAATAATCTAAAAAGCAAGTAATACAAGCAAAGTGAACGATTAAGAGAATCACCTAGGGCTATTAAGCAAAGGTCCTGTCACAATAATGGTGACACGTTGACAAACTTTCCGGCTTGACTTCCTATTTCCCCCAAAAAATACTTGCCCCAGAAGTAATTATTGCCTAACAATTTGAATGACCCACACAAACGTTAAGCTGTAAAGCTGTTTAGTTGAAGTTTATCGATCTCTAGAACTGAAGTAACTTTGCGAAAAGCCTCTTCTGAAAATACCTTAGTTTCGCTGTTCACAGAATTAGTGCCTCGGGCACTAGAAAAACTTGATCATTAGGTAAACGGCGTCAAAGTGTGTTCACCTTTATTCGTCCTTACATTCTTCTTCTCTTTTTTTCCCCTCTGAGAATAACGACAAAAATAACCCCCAGGGAAGCTCCTAAATCTAGTCCTAAGACTAAAGTCGGGTTCCTTGATCACACTCCCATGAAAGTTTACCAACCAGGGCAGCTAAAGCTACTGCGGGCGGTTTTAAAGATGGAACCGGGATCACATTCATCGAAATAACAAGCGTCGACAACAGCCTTTCCTCAGGGATGTTTCCATAATAAAGCCTACCATTTGAGGATGTTTTATCATGAATATTTTGTATTCTTTAGGAAATGGAATAGTGGCTTTTTCTTTTTTTTTGTTCGCCAGTGTATGAATGTATGAGCTATATGAAATGGATTAACCGGCCTTTAACTCAAAATATTATCATGAAAATAACTCGGCTATTATATTTTTTATGGATACTGACTATGGGAAAATGAACAGCAGAATTCTGAATATTTTCTCAACTGTAGAATTTTATTGATAAGGCTATTCGACGGATAGGAGTGTTACAAAATAATTTAATTATTTGCAGCGCTATAATATAAGACTTTTTTTTTTTTTTTTGTCATTACCCGTTTCGAAGCTATACATTCAAAACGTGGACATTATTCGAGGTCAAAGACTTGAGAGAAATAAGAATGAGAAATTTACTTAAAATCTAAACAATATAGAATAGCTTCCTCCTGACCATGGAGTTTTAAATAATTAAAGACTAGCATTATCAACGCATAGAGCAGACGATTAACACCAAAAAAAATTTCGGTACAACTTCATGGGATAAGACGAAATTAACTTTCTTCACGATATTCCTCAGACGAGGGTCATTTTTGTTGTTGTAAACCAGAAAAAAGGACAACGTGAATCAATAGTAATAAAACCCAACCTCTCTTATCTAAATAGTCTCACAAACTGTAAAAAAAAAAAAGGGAATTTTAAGAGGACTAATCACCCGTAAATACCTTTACGGGCAATAAAATTGACAAAATCTTGGTGAGACTGCCATTAAAGAAAATTACAGGAAAATATTAACACGAAGATTGTTGAGCAACTACGTTTTTCCGCAATACAAAGGTTTGGAGAATTTGAATTTGTGCAGTAGATTTAATCAGAAAAGCTTAAACTATTCTGAAATCACAGTAATAGTAAAAGAAGAAGAATGTCAGAGTTACCAAAAAAAACATAAAGCGTCTTTGCGTTAAACAGAAAAGGAAACATGTCGACCATGAACTTGAACCACACCCCATTGTAAGAGCTAAACCTGAGGAATATTAGAACTGTCGAAAAAAAAAAATTAAGGAAAATATCCTTTCTTTCTCCTTTTCCTTTTGTGGCAACAGTTTCTATAAATAAACTGTTTTATTATAGTGGAAATCACGTGATAACCACCACTTGCTTCTAGGTGGAAATATAGAATACAAAAGATTAAGAGCCTTTTGCATCAGTGGGGGAAATTAATTATAAAATTCTGATGGACGTGCGCGCGTGACTGTATGCCTGTGGGCGTTTGCGTATAGAATTTCAAGCATAAGTTGCACATTAATTCCTTACTGAAGATCAATGAAACAACTCCTGGTGAGGCACTCCAGGATTACCAGACCTGGTGCACACGTCAAGGGTTGGATTAAGGATTAGTGCATCTCCAAGATAAGGGATGGTACGAGGATTATATTAACAGTCTAATAATCGAAATGATTATTAAGGAATTATGCGGACCCCAAACAACGAAAATATATAAATTATCAAGAAAAGTATTTCATAAATGACGAGGTCAATGTAAATGGCCAACCGATATTCTTATTTAGCCTGGAAAAAAAAAAAAAAAAAAAAAAAAAAAAAAAAAAAAAAAAAAAAAAAAAAAAAAAAAATAGGGCTGGCTGTCCTATAGCGTCTGTTGTAATCTAGTCCGTACTGAGCCTTTGTCTTGCCTTCGTGTAGTTATGACATGATTTAAGATTTTCTTGTTATTGATTTATGACTTTTCTTTCAGTGTACACGTATACAAAAGTGAGTAAATAAACATCTGCACCATTTAATTGCCTACGTACGTATGTCTGTATAAACTTGGGAATATCAATTTAAAGATTATATTGACAAGAAACGCATTACAAAAATCTTAGAGAACATACATTGTAAACTTTCTAATGACAAAGCACGGCGCTAGAAATAAGCCCAAAAAGTTGAACTTAGGTTGTGGGTGACCTTTTTGAGCCAGTTTGTGTGGGACCTGGGCAAGATAAACAGGGTGCACAACGCTAAGCATATGGGCAAGACAATTGCCTCATAAAAGGTCGCTAATACCACGCAAAGCAAAATGAGAATTTTGGAGAGAGAGAGAGAGAGAGAGAGAGAGAGAGAGAGAGAGAGAGAGAGAGAGAGAGAGAGAGAGAGAGAGAGATCTTAGGCACAAGCAATATTATTTTTATTTTACAAATAGATCAAATTTTTTCCCATCATCAAAATCTGTTCTTAATAGTAATAAGAATAGATTCTTCCTCAATTAAAACTAAGTCTGCTCCAAAATTCAACTCAATAAAATGCCAACAACTTTTGGCATTCCTTGCTACTAACGAATCTTGCTACTCTTTATTATCCCCTTTTTTGAATTATCACTTACAGCTACAAGGAGCATGACATTAGTAGAATTGCATAAATATTGCTAATACAACACTAGTTTATAACTTTTATTAATAGCTACCTATTTCAAGTGAATGACCTGCGAGATGATAAAGAAGAAAGAAAAACTGGTTTGTAGCAAATTCCGGAGAGGACATGTAGCGGAATATCCGGATTCTAACAGATAATTTCATTTGGTCTACTTGGAGAATACAGGGAATTAGATCTATATAACAATAATGATAATAGTAATAATAATAATAATAACAATAATAATAATTTTGTAAGTCTAACTGAGAATGTATATTCCTTCATTTCAAGATCAATAATAATAATTAAAAAAAATAATAATAATAATTAAAAAAAAAAAAAAAAAAATAATAATAATAATAATAATAATAATATTTTTTTTTGTAATAAACATTACTGAAGATGACATAACGTCATCTAACCAGACGTTTTACAAATATTTCCATAAAAATACGAGAATTTTTACCCGTTTACCTTTGCGTCAATTATTTTTGAGAGGGTATATATAAGAAGTTTCTATACCGATCATCAAAGATTTTTTATTGTCCAAAATGATAAATGAACGAAGAGACCAATAATTTGGGTAAATTTAAAAACTAAACGCTACTGATAAAAATCATGATTTTTCATTTACAATATATTTGACCTCAACTTAAACTGCAATATGATTAGAAGGGGAAATATATATCAAAGCAAGAACTTTAATGGTCACCAGTCAATCTTTGATTAAATATTCATAGCCTTTTTGCAAACTGTATTTGTCAGTTAGACCATCTGAACATAAGCCAGAGGCTTTCGACTAAATGCATGACAAATAATTAACTCTAAATTTCCTTGTGAACAGTTTTTATATAAACAATTGAGGTGCAACGACTTTTAAGAAACTTCTATTTTCGTTCAAAATAATATAGCCTAACTATTGTATTGGAATAGCGGTTACCGACTCGTTGGTCTCCTACCAATTGCAAATCTACAGGAAATTCCTGACTCCTTCCCCATATATAAATCTATTCGGTAAAAGCACATTTTATTGTCTTTAGACTAACTCCATAATCAAACAAAATACCTTTTCAAAATGCAGATGCGGGTATTTTAAAAGTATTTTGAGAGAGAGAGAGAGAGAGAGAGAGAGAGAGAGAGAGAGAGAGAGAGAGAGAGAGAGAGAGAGAGAGAGAGAGAGTTATTCATGAAAAACATCTCCTCTCCGGTGTATGATAATCATGAACATCATATATAATATACTTAGCTTCTTTGAAAAAAAAGAAACTCCTAACTCCGTAACGAATACCATCCACATAAGTTTATAAACATAATAACAATCAGCGAATTCCAAAGAAGACAACTAGCTTACTCTGTGAAAAGTTACACGAAGCAAGATGAAAGGGCTTTATGCAAACGTATCAAGTAAACTTCAACACCTTTGCCAGGATCATCTACTAATAACTAGATGATAGATATAAATATTACCAAGAAACCGAAGCTAAAATGTATAATGATTAAATTCTCTCCTTGAATAGTAACCGAAAAGAAACGTAGAACAATAGTGGTTAGCAATGAAAAAAGGAGCAGCATAAAAATAATGAATAATGATACTAAAGTAAACTAGTTTCTATTAAGAAACATGAAAGATAAACCAGATCAGTAGAGGATAAAACAAACTTTAAATTTTAAAGCAAAATGTGCAATGCCTTAAAGCAATATGTCTAGAAAAACACTTACTGAAAACTTGCAGCACGAGTTTAAATGAAAAAGACGGGAAAACTAACACGAACTTCAACCAATGTTCGATTGATATTTTCGTCACTTTCTTCCAGTTTCAAAACATGCAACTTGGAGGTGAGAATTTTTAAAAATATTTGTTGTCCCCGTATTTCTACATTATCTCCTGCAAATACTGTAAAATATTTACACGAATTTTTTACTTTTTTCTTTTTTAATTATAATCGTTTTATAAAATTCGAATTTAGGAGATATAATATAGGGGAAAATTTCTTTAATGGACGGCTCTTCACACAGGTTCCATGGCACTGGGAGTCTGAAGTGTTATACAGAGATTTATAATGGATAAACTAATAGAATCAAAACTTAACTTTAAATGAATCTTTCATTCGTCTATAATATTAGCTACATTTAACAAACAGCTGCATTAAGAATATCTGAATTCATAATCATGGTCTTCAACCATTTTTTGTTTGAGTTTTTTTTTATTTTTTTATCTATTTGGCTCTTTAATAATTCACCTTTACTATCCATAACTTCATTCAAGGTAGTGGCATGTCCTATGGAAATTATTGTTATCATGGGCCATTTTCTGGTGAGCACAAAGAAAACCCGAATACATGACTATGAAAATGCAACTAATTCCTGGACGCTGCTTCTTTGTTTCTTATATAGTTACATTCCCATGTGCATACATACATGTGTATATACAGGTAAATACACATACATATATACTGTATATCCACATATACATAAGCTACATACATGCATTTAATACTGGCGCATAGTGCCACTCACTTATCCTACTATAAAATTGGCAATTAAAATAGGAAGCCTATTTGTACATGTGATGGGCAACTTTCTACCATAAAGTAATTTAAATTATCGGCTATATGCAATAGTGCCCTGAATGTTTGTGTAAATATTTTACAATCTCTTTCACGAATCAGCAAATTTTCAATAGAGATTCAAGATGCAAATAACATATAGGTAGAGAACATTATCAACAAGAAAACGAGAGGTAAGCTGTGGACGAGGGAGAAAACGACACGTGGAATAATCTCCAAGGGAAGTTGGAGGACTTTCGAAACTAATTTAACTATTTCCCCACTAAACTGTAATACTCGACTCCTTTGAAGGCTTATCACCCCTCAAGTCCATCCAAGATTTGGGTTTGTTATCCAAACCAAGCTCTGGAGCATTGGACAGGTGAACCACGTATTTGATTTGAGTATGAGCCACAGCAACTATTTACTCATGCAGTTTCCTTTGCAATGCTATACGCGTTCCTCTTCCCTTTTAACCAAGTAATAGTGTTGTCTAATCTATGATAACTCATGTCGGTCTGGGGTCAGGAGGGTCAGGTAATGAAATTACTGCCGCATTCCTGGTCTGTAACTTATGCGCAACTTGAGATCTTTGAGCAACATTATTTTTAACTATGAGAGCTTCAGTTCTCAAGACGTGACCCTTTTTGATAAACTGTGGGAGCAGCTACAACACACTTCCCCATAGGGAATTTCTCTTTAATAAACTTATCTGTAGCTTATTTCGTATTCAGGGAATCAGGGAAGCTGAATTATAACGTTTGGACTACTGAAGTTCTGATTCACAAAAACCACATTAATTTTATAGAATGGGCAATATATTTTTTATCTGACGTTATCAATCTATTTCAAAACTGTATTCATCCGATATATGCTAACGCAGTCAATTTCAATGGATTGATTTATTAGCAAAGCATATTTCACCGAAAAAAAAAAACATTTGCATAATATATCTAATGCAGTGCTTGCTAGCAGAATACGATGTTTCCATTTTCATTTATCGATTTGCCTAATGTGAGCTGTAATTCATTTGACTTAGTTCTATACGTTGTATGTATATTCCAGAAAGTGCTTACGGATTCCCATATTTTGATAATGGAAATGTGTCATAAGAACAATTAGAATTTATGCTCAAATTATCTTTATGCAATTTGGATTTTGTATATACATGAATATAAATATGTTGCATTCAACAAGTACATTTTGAAATGCTCCTTTCGCCTTGGCCTGTTACTTCCATGAGATTTACTCAGGTGTTAATTTTGTAAATTGAAAGAAAATTTTAAGTTTTGTTACCATTTTACAAAGAAATTGATAAGATCTGGCAAGATGCGTGTTCTATAATCACAGGTAGTAAATTAAGACCTGCAATTTTCATTATGTTGTTAAAAGGTGCGATGCAGAATATGCTGTTATCATACGATTATGAACACAAATATTACGTCAGTTCACATTCAGAACATTAACGGTGACCAGCGGTCCACGTATCATGATTTTGAATGCTGGTGAAATCATCGATCGTGAACACAGTTGTCAATCTTACCACCCATCCGTTCACATATTTATTTTAAGTTTGCGAACAATAGTAAACTCTAATGCCACACACACAGAGACACATACACACACACACACACATATATATATATATATATATATATATATATATATATATATATATATATATATATATATATATATATATATATATATATATATATATATATATCGTATTTATATCTTTGTGTGTTTGCATTTGTGTTATGTATACTAAATACACACACACACACACACACACACATATATATATATATATATATATATATATATATATATATATATATATATATATATTATATATATATATATCAATATATGTATATATATAAATATATGTATATATATAAACATATGTATATATATAAATATATATATATATATATATATATATATATATATATATATATATATATATATATATATATATATATATATATCCTTGTGCGTTTACATTTGTGTTATGTATATGAAATACACATACAATATATATATATATATATATATATATATATATATATATATATATATATATATATATATATATATATATATATATATATATATATATATATATATATATATATATATATATATATATATATATATATATATATATATATATATGACTATCTACATGTGTAAATATTATAGTATCCACGTAGGTAAGGCACTTCTACAGTGCAAGCGAAAGTTAGCCCTGTTCCCTACTTTCCCCATTTTTTCTTACATCATTTGCCCTTTTCTCAACTTGCGGGATGTTGTTACCACATAAGAAAGACATAACCCATGACCTTAGAAACGTCGGTTTCTCCTATACCAACTACTTTCCAATTCAAGTCTTTATCTTTAATCCACTCTTACTACCCGCCATTTGCGTATTGGTGAAGTTCAAAGAGAACAGTGGTAGTTCTACGAATCCTCAATAGCAGTAGAATCGAGATAATCATCTCCATTTGAGGAACATGCAAGTCAGGGGTAATGCTGACAGCTAATGTTGTGCTCACCGTTACGGTATGCACCGAAGCAAAAACTTGAGGAATCCAGTCCGAGACTGTATTCTCAGAAAATAAATATCTTCTGACCTTAGTCATCATAGGAACCTTGAACTGATACCGGAATCTCTGGTCTTATAAGATATCACTATTATTTTGAGATATGCAAAAACTAAGTTATCTAATTATAACTTTCATTTTCGTGTCTGTTTATCAAAGGATGGGTAGAGATATTTTCTGTTCACTATATTAGTAATCATAACATTTGTCATGAAATATCGTTATGCACAACAACAAAATCAGTTATTAACATATGAAGCAAAATAAAAGACATTCGGGCAATATTCTAATTACGTTATTGTTCTATGCCAGAGTACCACTCAGTCTGGGGATATGTGGTAAAAAAAAAAAAACAAAAATAAATATCACTAAGCTTTCATATCATCACTAGTTACGCTGCCTACTCCATTCTCAAAGGTTAGTTGGATGCTAATTGAATATCTGTTTTACCACTCATACCAGTAATATGATTACTAATTTTGGCAATTAAGACTAAAAATTAAGTTTTGATTAAGTGGAACGAAACCCCAGGTTAAAGCGTTACCTGTTCTCCTGACAGGTAATGACAGATTTCAAAAAAAAAAAATCTATAAACCTTCAACGAAAAGGAACACGGATCGGACGAAACGATCAATTTGTGAGCTTTTAATCTCTACATAGCACAAGTGAGAGAAGGAAGACACCCTGGAATGTAACCTAGAATTCTTTTAAAATATTGCTTAAAATGATAAAAAAAAACTGCAAATTTTCAAAGTCTGATCTTGTTCATAGCTGTAACCTGATCAGTACAAATACCTTACTATTTTTTTTTTTTTTTTTTTTTTTTTTTTTTTTTTTTTTTTTTTTTTTTTTTGCATACTTCCAGTCATAAGACTGACCAGTCTGAATATTAACACATTATTAGGCACAGAAACATTTCATATTTTCCTTGTAATAATTCTACCATCTGTCATGTAATCTGAACGGCAAAATATTACTTGATAATACAATGATGTGGTCAAATACAATTCTGCATCCTTCTGTTTTGACACAAGTTTACGTGAACCACTAGCAACTAATATGCCAACGATTCACTCCTGGAGCTACACAGAATGTCAGAGAATTGAGTTTGCATGGCATTGCCTCTATTCATTATTTGGAATTAAAATTCAGCATGGTCGCCTTTATTACGAGATATATGGGATGAGTAAACTTTCTTTAGAATCCTCATGTTGTATTCTTAGGAAAGTCTTCTATCAGGACTTAAATACTAAAGAAAGAAATATACGAAAATTTAAAAAAAATGGATCAAATAAAGTGGAAAGAAATAAATCCAGAAATTTGTGTCATCAATAAATAAGCTCATTTAGGCATTATTTTAGAGAGAGAGAGAGAGAGAGAGAGAGAGAGAGAGAGAGAGAGAGAGAGAGAGAGAGAGAGAGAGAGAGAGAGAGAGAGAGAGAACTAACTATACTTAAAAAGGAACTAGTAGTGTTATTTAAAGAGATTAATAGGAGCTGGTTTTTTTGGCAACTACAGTAATATTGTAAAATAAAGAGTAATATGAAATTACAAATTCCAGGATTAGAATATAATTTACACACACACGCACACACAAAAATAGAAACATCGAGAAAAGATAACTTTAAAATTGAATTGTATTCTAAACCTCAACTTATGGTTTTTATTGCACACGTTACTTGCTCTAATGGAAAATCTGCTAATAAGTAGACTATGAAGATGAAATGAAGATTACACAATGACAGATAGTCTGAAACCATCAGTTATGTCGTAGTCACACGAAGATAAAACATTAAATTTGCTGTGGTATTACAATTACTGATAATACCGCCATTACTTCTAAAATCAGTAGTGTCATCATAATAGTTGTTTTTCATCACAAATGCTAGAAATAGAATTCATTATAAGACTGAACTCTGTATGCTCAAAGAACGGGTGACTTCCATTATTTGTCTCATTAATCTTGGTTGAGTTGGGAACCAGTTTAAGAAATTAATTTATGAGGTTCTCTGAAAATGTCACTAATTCGTTTGGTAAGTCATTGTTTTTGACCTTGCAAAATATGCGTACTTTACATAATACTGTATACGAACAGCTCTTATGTGACTATCACAAAGAACAGAGAACTTTGATCGGGAGTCGGAAAATCCCCTTTGGCTTATCAATAAATGTACCAGCCATTAAGCACGTTGAGATTTTTATTTTCCTTCATAACTAACTGTGAGGTATTGTGGGGGGTTCAATGGTTATGTGATAACAGTCGTGAGATAACCTACTCGAGAGAGAGAGAGAGAGAGAGAGAGAGAGAGAGAGAGAGAGAGAGAGAGAGAGAGATCCACAAAGTACATCCATGCGAAACTGAACCAGCTACGCAGCTTTGTGTGACTGAAACTAGTTCTTGCTGAATCTCACCAGGCTCCACAAACCGGGCTTCTCCTTCATCCGCCCTCCTCTACTACAGATTGCATTCCAAAACACCCACGCTGGCTACTCACTTTTTGCACACTACTGACCTTCTACCAATCGACCACGCCCACACCACAGTGCTGTATAGAGGTTGCTGCCCTCCAATAAAACTGTCAGCGAAAACCGTAGCGTTCATCTTGAAAACTATTCTATTTCAACAACTTTTGCTATGAGACTGCATGGTAGCTACACTCGAGCGGGTTTGGTGAACTAAAAAAATGGACAAAAGAATACACCCAAACAGAAAAATGGACACAGAAATATTGGGAAATATTTTTAAAAATCGAGTAAAACGCAATGGATGTGTGTGTGTGTGTGTGTGTGTGTGTGTGTGAGAGAGAGAGAGAGAGAGAGAGAGAGAGAGGAGAGAGAGAGAGAGAGAGAGAGAGAGAGAGAGAAAGTTTCTTTTTCAGTGTGCTTGGTAAGAAAACAAACAATTGAACAAATGCGGTGATACGAATATAATATCCGCTCTTCAGTTCACATTGAATAGATAAAGAAACAATAAGAGACAGCATGATTAAAAAGCCACGGGTGATGGGAATAATGAGTTCAGGCTTGTTTTTAACATTTAAACAATATAATCGCCAATCAAAGAGGAAATAACCAACTAGATTATCACTAATCTTTTAACATTCTTTAAACAAATGATAAATATTCTTTAAATAGTCCTATTACCTTTAGTCATTAGTTCAGCTTAATTCAAATACATTCTACCATAGGGCTTCATCCAAGGTGTCTTCTTTCCCACTGTTATACTTACATTAAGGGGTCGGTTGCCAGCTGCGCTCTCTCCAATGCCTTCTATCAAACGCGTCCTATTCCACCAAACGTCCCCTCTCCATATCATCCTTCACCTTACCTCTCTATCTAACTCACTGCATTCCTCTCAATCTTTTCCTCCTATCAGTTTCCTCCCATGCCCCCTCACTCCCTCCCCACCATCCATCCTCAACACATGTCCACACCATCTCATTCGCGGCACTCTTAATCACCTCTGTATTCTTTCTTACGCCTGTCATTCCTCTTATTTCATCATTTTCCAATCTTTTAAATAGTGATATTCCCATAATCCATTGGCGAATTCACATCTCTTTTCTCTCAAGCTTTGCTTCCTCTTTTCGTCGTAGAGCCCACGTTTCCGATCCATATATTAACAGTGATCTTATTATTGTGCTATAGATTCATAAAAGGTGTATAGAATACCTATTCTAGACCTCCCCACACATTCGTTGCGAACAGCTTTGCCTCCCGGAGCAGAGCTTGCATTGAACGCACATGTCGCTTCAGACCCCGGCTTCAAGACAGCCTTGTTCAGACAACCCACACTAGCTCGATGGCGTTTAACGCAGGATAGGCAAGAGGCAGCCGGATGACCTCAAGACCCCATGACCAGATAATTTTGTTAACGTTTAACGCGGTTCTGGATGCCATTGAAACTTGCAGTGAAGACAATAAAAATGAATGCACGTTTCGTACCTGTTCAAACTAATCCGTAACTTCTTGGCCGGTTTCTCTCGACAGAAACAGTGTAAAATTGCAGTGCAATTGGGGTTCTACAACCATGATTGCAACGTAACACGCTGAACACGGCTGCGATGAGCCACTTTCCTATCCAAGGGAGCACAAGACCAATAATACCTGCTGCCCGGGGCTCACCGGTGTAAAGGATTCAAGTTACCCCCCGTTTCAAATTACCCCCCGGTAACTTGAAACCGGTTTCAGATTACCGGGGGGGGGGGTAGTTTGAAACCGGTTTCAAGTTACCCCCTCTGTTTTCAAGTTACCCCCTCATCAGAATGATAAATAATTCATGTGACATCGCAAATATGTATCATGCATTTATTGTTGGCTTCGCAGCAGTAGGAAAAGTAGTTTAATTTTGTATTTAAGACCAAAAATTGTGTATTAGGGAATTATATGACACGTTAAAAGTCATAGACTGTAATTCAAGGTTTTGTGATAAAGGCGAGGTAAAATTTTATTTTATTTCTGTTCGTGTGATTGTTGATATTTTCGTATTTAAGACCTAAAGTGTCATATAATTCCCTAATTCACAATATTTGAAGTTACAGACTTTCATTTAAGGTTTAGTGATCACGGCGAGGTAAAACTTTATTTTATTTCAGTGTGCGCGTGATTGTCGAGATTTTTTTTTTTTTTTTTTTTAATTTTTAATTAACTGGCCTTATCTTTCTATTAAACACAAACTATGACGCATCTAACTTTATACAAAACAATTATTAAGTAAAAAAATATAGATATTACCCGTAAAAATATTTGAAATCAAAACCATCATAATGAACCCTGTTTTAGCATTACATGGAAAAAAATATTTACTAAATTAAAAACTTAAGAAAAAAAATGGGAAAATGGTAATGAAATTGTTAAATTTGGAATTGACCAAACAATAAAACGTGTCACAGATGCAGCCAACTTATAAAAAACGACTTTGTTTCAGATTTGCAAGGCAAATTGGGTCAAGGGTATTAAGCATACTGATAACATTATAAAGGAAGACATGAAAATGGTCTGAATGAACTAATTTATTGAATCTTTTGTGATAGCACTAACTTCATCTGACGAAGTCACCATAACCACGTTTGCTAATATAACCTTTGTTGTAAAGAAATTAATTTTGTCGATTAATTATATAAATTCTAAAACAATACAATCACCTACGTAAATATACCATATTAAACATAGTTAATTAAATCCTTTTTAAAGAATCCTGTCTTTTAATAATCAATCAGAATTGAGAAATGAATTCATTTGATATCAAAATTAAGATGATTTCTGTTAGTATGATAATCGTTTTATAACAATTTTGCTATTTGTTATATTTGAGTTTCAACTTGTCACCACGTGGTTGCAAACAAAAAGAACGAAGGAAACAATTGAGTATCAAATTAAAGGATTATATTCTTAGACCGTTCAAATCCGGGTGAATGACTTATTAGTTGACCCTTTTCTCCTATTCTTGGCTCGCCCATAGATTAAAGCGGCTAAGCCAGGTGTGCTTTGAAAATGACCCAAGAGAACTGGCAATGCCGCTATTGGGCTCCGAGTTTGCTCATAAAATGGTTTGACCATACCCATAGTTGCAATATAACAATAGAACGCTTTGTGTCCATATATCTCTTTGTATATTCATTTATTCTGTCACTGATAATGCATAGTAACTTCGTAGTATTTGGATGCTATGCACGTAAAAAATAAAAGCTCAAATATAAATTACCAACATGCATGTCGTCGTGCAGACAGAATTAACGTTGTGTAAGCTACTGTTAGCTCGATTCATTTTAAACCAGAGGACATTAAAGATGCTATGAAGTCTCGATTACTAGGTATTGCTGTTTTGTCATTTGATGAAATGAGTAATAAGAAAGAATGGAGCTATGCCAAAGGGGAAGAAGTCTTATATAAACCGCATGGAAATGTACAGGTGACCATGTGGCGAGGTCTTTTTTTTCTGTTTCAGGTAAAATTCTTAAACATTTTATGACACCGTTTTTCAATAATTTAACATTTTGAGATCAACAACAAAGAAAAAAAATCCATTCACGAATCCATCACTTACTATTCTGGAAGATGGTTTAAATAGGATTTGATTTAGCCCATGATAACACACAGCTGCCTGCCTTTAGGCTAAAATCAGTAACAACAGTTGTGAGATTAACACAAGCTGTGTTCAATGTCATCCATAGAGGGCTATAAAGTGTAACGACTTTTCCGTAGTTCAGGTGTTTTCGTATACAAACAACCAATGTAAGTACAGTAGAAGCAAACAGCATGTACTGTACCATGTTTTATTAAAACTGTTATAATTGCTT
>NC_090732.1:96293773-96311273 GCF_036898095.1 Palaemon carinicauda | reverse complement strand
AAAATCTTATGCAACACACATAATGAACTAATTGAAAGACGGTGCCAAAGATTAATATCTAGATCAGGGATAAGAAATCTAATAGACCGTAAGTTGCTATCCAACAAATCAAGACGAGAATCTGCTGCTGAAGATCAGACAGGAGAACAATATTCAAAACAAGGTAAAATGAAAGAATTAAAACACTGCTTCAGAATAGATTAATCACCAAAAATCTTGAAAAACTTTCTCAATAAGCCATTTTTTTTAGCAATCAAAAAAGACACAGACCTAATGAGTTTCTCAAAAGTAAATTTGCATTCGGGAATCACACCTAAAATCTTTACAGTCATACAGAGTTAAAGAAACATTATCAATTCTGTGATCTGGATGTTGAGGAGCCACTGTCTTTGACCTACTTACAATCATACTTTGAGTTTTGTTCGGATTCAACTTCATACTCCATAATTTGCACCATGCACTAATTTGAGCTAGATCTCTATTAAGGGATTCAGCAACCCCAGATCTACATTCAGGAGACGGAATTGATGCAGAGAGTAGCATCATCTACATATGCAACAAGCGTGTTTTCTAGGCCAAACCCCATGTCATGTGTATATAGTATGAAAAGTAATGGGCCAAGAACACTACCCTGTGGAACACCATTTATCAAATTTCTATACTCACTATGGTGCCCACCATTAACAACAACTTTGAGATCTATTACTTTAAAAATCAATAATAATGCTAAGAAACGACCCACCGACTCCCAACTGTTTGAGTTTGAAAACAAGGGAATCATAATTAACATGGTCAAAGGCAGCACTAAAATCAAGCCGAACCACACGAACTTCCTGACCACAATCAGTGATTTCTGTACAGCATCGTTGTCCAGCTTGTCGTCAACTCATACCCAAACAACCTCTTCAAGGGACCATAGAAGTGGGGGGGGGGGGGGGGCATATGTTGAGCTTCTTATGAGCCAGTATTTGAGGTGTAGTTCATCGGAAAGGTAAGAGGCGTTTCACCTTGTCTCATGTACTTTACATAGCATCGATGTCTTTGTAAAGCCAATTGTCAGCATCGAAGTGGATGAGGACATCGGCAAAGAGCATGGTGAAAGGAGTTCGGCGCGCTAACTTGATGCGTGGGAAGTTGCAACTCATACCGTGGACGATGAAATCTACTCTACTGCCACAAGCAACCAAGCCATAGGTTGGATGTGAGTGAGGGTGGGCTTAACAGCTATGCCAACGCTGCTGACATCAACAACAATCTTATTCACAAACAAATTTTTGGTCCTTTTCTAATTTGAATAAAATTCACTCTCCATAGTAGCCGTGACGTTCTGATGACAAATCGGGTAATTGTCGCTCCCAGAGAACACATTTGCTTTCCGAGGAAAGTTCATCATCGGCAATAAGAAGTTCATGAAATATACTCATTTTGCTTTGCTATTCCCTGCCTTCTTTCTTTCAGCCTTGCTTTTCAAAATAAATTCTTTTCTGTGAAAAAGACGAAAAAGCACGTAACCACAACTCTAGACAATTTCTATTCACTATAAAGCAATGAAATTATGATTATCATTTTGTTTTACTTTATGCAGTAAATTACAGTGGATAAAACCAAAGTATTTATTAGTGAAAAAACTAGTTAAAGACATAACAGTACATAAACACAACAAGACTTTTCCTAATCACTACAAAACAATATTGATTTTCACAATGCTTTAGCACTTACACTACGCAGTGAATCACAGAGGGTAAAGTTTTGAAAGCTGGATCCAGAGATCCTAGGTGAAAGATTGCTGCCGACTGATTGACACTGATTGTTTGTTTGGTCCGTCTTGCGCACGTGCGGCTGTTATCCGTGTACTGTCTCGTTCCCATGTAGGCCCAGCATCTGCCCGTACGCAGATGCAAATCTTGTTTTCTTTAGATGAAGTCACGATTTTTAGCGAATATTTCCGTGAAATAAGTACTGGGTGAAGCACTGAGTACGTTAATGTTGCACTTACGATTACATAACGGATCCTCAGTAGGTAAAAAAACTAACATCTGTATGTATGTTTGTGTGGGCACTTAGCCTTTAGTATTCTCGTATGTACGTGATGTATTTATGTTTGTATGCACGGTAAAATCTTCCTAGGTGTTTGTTGAACCATTGAAACAGGCTTGAAAAGGAGTACACTATTCTTTATATAATAATTTTGAACCTGGTTCATTGTCTTTACTAATAAATGTATTATATAGGCAATTTATCAATTCAATGCTATATGTATTTCTCATCTTTTAATTTTTTTTATTTAAATAAAAAGAACTATGTGTTTTTACTATTTCTACTATCTACTAAAATATTGAAATCCTAATGCAATAAAGATTCAGTGGGGTGATACTTATCTTAACACAGATAGTAATCATATCATCCACCTTATGTAATGAAAATACAATAATTCGTTTCAGTATTATTTCCAGACACACACGATAGCCTAAAAAAACGAACAATCATACGAAGACAACATGTTTTCCAGATAAAAGCTGTTAGAGCATTTCTTCTAATGAGGTACTAATTGAACAAGTGATTTCCTAGAAAATTTTATTTCTGAGACAACATATTTGAAACAGCGTGTTTATTTCCTATAGTAGTAGCAACATTTTTAAAAACAAATCTGTTTAGGATCCCACACATTTCATACTTAGTCATTCTAGCAGAAATTGAATTGAAAAATTAGAATGAACTAAGCGCTATCTAACAATTTCACCACTGTCGTAAATTATAATGAAAGAACTTTTATCTAAAATCAGGGAGAAAAGACTGAGCCAATTTTAAGATACAAAAAATGCGAAAAAATTGGAAATCGTTATAAATAAGTGTTAATTTTAATATTAAAGAAGTTACAGTATCTTTGTTTCATTCAAAATTAATTTATTTCCAGCGTATATTTTTGCATAAATTAAACTTAAATAAAACTAAGACCTATTTAGTTATATTTAAACTATAAAAAAAAAAAACAGATTAGTATTAAGATTTAAAAGATCATTGGACAATAGCTATAAAGTGACCCAAAGGAACATAAAAGATATAAACCTAATATATAAAAAATATTCATCTAAATTGGACTGGTCACCACAACCCTCCAACGACCTTCCCTACCTAAAGTGATTGGTGAAATTAACCCATTAACTTGTTTTGTCTTTTGACAAGTCTATAGATGGGAAACATCACCTGGTTCAATTTTAACTTACAAATTAAACGAGAAGAGGAACAAGGGGGTATTTATATCGAGAGGCAGTTCAGTTTTAAAGTCTAATAGTATTTTGCATAGATCTTGGTTCACCCTAAGTGATATACAGCAGCAACATGCATATGAAAATAACTCGATTAACTGAAGAAGCTGAATAACGTACGCTATAGATATCTGTACAAATAAATTCTATTTGTTTACATGATTTACCTGGGGAACCGATATCATATTTATTAGCTTTATTTGGAAAGGATCCATAAATATCCAATTTTTCCGAAAGAAAATCAACCGCTTATATATTATATAGCTTACTAGAGATTATTGATTTAATTTCATTAGATAATTATTATACACACGGAAACACACTTACACAATCTTATACACACAAACGCGCGCGCACGCATACACACGCACACACACGCGCGCGCGCACACACACACACACACATATATATATATATATATATATATATATATATATATATATATATATATATATATATATATATATATATATATATATAATATAAATGAATGTGTGTATGAATGTATATTCACACCTATAATTTTAAGTTGATAAAAAATAACGAGCATAATAAAACCAAATTCTTCACCATTCCAGGAACGAAATCTTTAAATGTGAAAGAAACATTTCAGGAAATTTCGGTGGATACGTAAGAATATCTTATTAGGATAACAATAAAACGAGAAAGAAAAGTCACTATATATATATATATATATATATATATATATATATATATATATATATATATATATATATATATATATATATATATATATATATATATATATATATATATATATATATATATATATGTATATATGTATATATATATATATATATATATATATATATATATATATATATATATATATATATATATATATATATATATATATATATTGCGAGTATAATAAAGGTTATTATATAGAAATTAATGCTTTGAAATTAACGACCAGGTTACTTCAAGCAGATATATCTTTATTTAATCTGTTCAAACAACTCTCGATTATCATCATGAATGAAGGCAGTAAGGAATATTTATATTCTGCTCACAACTGATATGATGCAGGAATTCTCCTTTTTTAATGCCAGGAATAAAAATGTAATTAATTTAAAGTTTTACAATGAGTATATTAATTTTCATAATGGTTGGACTTATTCAACAAGTATAGAAACTATTCAAATGATGCAATTGTATGCACAGAATTTACCTATTATCTGTACTTCTATATGTTGCCTCCCTTATCTGTCATATATACACACTGAGAACGATAAAAAGTCTCCAAGCATAAAAAAATATTAGACATAAGAAAAGCCTAAGTCGAAATATATACATGAAAGTAAGAACATAAAATGAGAGAAAAAAAAAGTCAAGAAATTGGACAGAAAATTGCAGGCATCTTTCAGGGTACATTAAAATAACAATGGAATCTTTCTTTAATTTTGGGAGACTCAACGTCCATTACTTTTCCCCAGCCTCTCAATAAAGATGTAAAACCCCTACACTGTGCAGCGTGATGGAAGATCTGAGAAAAGAATAGTATGGATTGGAAGTGAAAAAGAAAGCCGTTTGAATAGAAACTTGTGAATAATAGCCAATCAGTTTTAAAGAAGAGAAATAAAACGAATCTTCTAAATGTGTGCTGTGCAATATTGTAACAGTTTAGAAGAAAATGAATATTAACGATCTATGAGATAGTTAGGGTATCAATACTCAGGGCACAGGCACCAAAGGAGAAAGATGCACAGCTCTGATGAAAAGTTGATGAAATATGATCAAACTTGATATCCTCTGAAGATGACTTAACTCTTTATTACCGTTTGGGGTGGGGGGGGGGGGGTAAAAGGAAACAGCACTTACTAATTTAAAACATTTGTTGCTATTGAAATCAAGAGAATAATATTTCATCAATGGTAAACCAAACTTGCTAAAGGGTATGGCATTAATACCAACATCTTTATGAATATGGGAAGTTGTCCATTCTAGATAATAGACAGCTTTCTCATGTCACCTGATGTTATGCTTTTGAACTCTATCAGGAAAAAAATAATCTTAAAGTTGAAGGCATCACGAAATATTGCCAAATCCTCAAAATCCTCAAGTAATGCTACAAATGCAGAGTGATCCATGGAAAGGTAGCATGGTGCATGACTAGCTATGGCAAAAAAAAAAAAAAAATATATATATATATATATATATATATATATATATATATATATACATATATGATTATCAGTAGCCAAGCTGCAATCCTAATTGGAAAAGCAAAATGCTACAAAAACCAAGGGACCAATAGAGAAAGTACTCCAGTGTGAAAAAGATATGGAAGAAAAGCTAGGATAAACTATAGAAATATGTTAAACTGTTAAACACATATGCAGAAAAATAATGGTGAATGGATAAGAAACAGACATTATGAAACGAATGACCAACTGCGCACCTAGTACTACATAGTGAACAGTATAGTTTGTGAAATATCTAAATACAAGGAATGATTAGAATTATCAAATACTTGTTCAGCATGTACAAATAGCTCCACGAATACCGTTAAAAATACCGATAATAGAATAGAATAATTTAAACAATATCAATAATGATTAGAGTTTCATTACAGTTTTCTCTCCTTACCTTATAAACATATTACGGGAAAGTGAAGTAATAGCTGCTTTTAATTTTATTAATTTCTTTTATTTCCCCTTTTAGTACATAGTCCAGTGTAAAAATACAGCCTTGAAATTATAATTAATATAATGGCCGAAACAAAATAACAAAATTGCATTTCATCGAATTTCTCAAGTGTCCACAAAGACGAAATCCCATTAAAACGAAAGATACATCAAACTCGTCGACAAAAGTTTCGGCCGAACATAAAAAGGAACATGATTGGACTAACAATCATCAAACGTCTCTTAATCTGCAATCATTTGACAGCCATCGGTCACCGAAGGATTAGGGGACCTTCCATTGAAGGATCTGTCATCCAAAGGAATTTCAAAGACCCTAAACCCTTCGAGATTGGTTGGCGATAGATTAGTCGCTTAGATTTACATAAGGTTAGGTAAGATTGTCTCATAGTAGTAACAACAGTATAGAGAGAGAGAGAGAGAGAGAGAGAGAGAGAGAGAGAGAGAGAGAGAGAGAGAGAGAGATCGTATAACTATAGATATCTAGTAAAATTAAGCTCCTCATCACTCATTCATATCAAAATTGTAGACACTACGGCGCCATCAATAAAAAAAGTATATTTTCTACAATAGCAGTGCTACAGCTTTTCCCATTCCTACGGCTTTCGAAGAGATGAAAAATAAAACCACAAAGTTAAGTCGGGTGGAGAAATCGGTGTTCGTTGATGCTTAGAAAAACCTCAATCGACTATTGCTGCAATCCTTAACAACAAAAAGGGTGCTCGCTTTTTTTTATCAAGGAGTAGAAAAATAACTTCCGCTTCCAGATTCCTGAGAGAGAGAGAGAGAGAGAGAGAGAGAGAGAGAGAGAGAGAGAGAGAGAGAGAGAGAGAGAGAGATCTAATAGTAACAATAGTTCCTTCATCACTGTCTCATTCCTTCCTTGAAAAGGATTAAATCTATTCAAGCGGATACGAGAGATTATTCGACGTAATATCCGGGTAACCCTTCCTATTCCTAGGGGAATGAGGTTGAAGTACTTATGGCTGGGGGAATAATGTGTAGCAGTGCATAGGTGAATTACGAAAACCTTTATTATGTCTCTTTTGACATTTCAAGTATTTACTGCTGAGCTGTATGCAATAATTATCGCTGTCCAGCACATTTCTAAAAATGATGATCAAAATAGTTTGAGAAATTTTTTAACGGATTCCACTTTACTTTTACTTTTAGTTTTAGGGGTTTATTTCTCGCCCTCCATCAGACAGTAAGAGTTTGTTCAGGCGGGCCTTGGTATGTGAAAATAATTTCTTTCCAGTTAATATTTTGCTCTGTATCTTTTCAGTTATTCTCCAGCATTTGTATTCGGGATTAATAGTTTTCAGATCCCTAATATAACACTTCCCAAAGAGATAAGAGTTCAGGTTTTTCTTGAAAGCTGCCACATTTTTGCTATTCTTGACATCAAGTGGAAGGTCGCTGAAGAGTCTTGGTGCAGCATAACAAAACGTTCTTCCTCCTATTGCATAATTCACACTAATTTCAAATAGTCTATATGGGTCATTAGCATGTCTAACTCTTACAGCAGCGCTAGTAGCTTAAGGGTAGGGGACCAAGCAATCACGAAGATATTTAGGATTATCACTTGTAAGTGCTTTGTGAGTCAACAAACAAATTTTAAATTCAATTCCAGCCTTAACAGGTAACCAATGTTTTACACACAAATAAATTATGCTAGCCCATCAACTAGCACAAGAGATGCAGGACTGTTTAGTACTGCAGTCTAGGAAGAATATCAGTGTTCATTTCTGTTGGGTCCCTGCCCGCGCTAAGGTGGAGGGGAATGAACGAGTAGATCAGGATCTGGGCCTGGGGTAGAGAAGACAGCTAGGGAAGCTTCAGGGCTACTTAAGCCATCCCACATAAATATTCCTTACAAAGACCTTAAAAGTAAGATACATTTTCACTGTATGAATAAATGGCAGGCTCGATGGTCTCAACTAGCCACCAATACAAAATTGAAACAAATCCACTTTTCGGCGGATAAATTGTCATCTTGTAATTCTACAAGTAGGAGGGATGACAATGTTAACTAGACTATGTATTGCCCTTACACGTGCAACCAACCATTATCTAATGAAGAGTGGGGGAAGGAGACAGGCTCCTCTTTGTAAAACCTGTAAAGTGACAATGGATATTAAACATATTTTAGTCGATTGTCCTGATTTTGATCTCCAACGGAGGACCAACGTTCAAGAGATATACTGGAGTAAATGTTTAATACCCGGAAGTTGAAAAAAAAAATATACAGAGTATTGGTTTATATCACGAGCTTTGATTAACTATTAGTTTATTTATTCAATCATTTTAATCCCTTTTTATATCACATTTAGATGTTATTGGATGAAAGTGGTGTGAATGGTTTTATAGGTTAAAATGATACCAAATGGTGTGAGTGTACGGGTATGATTGATTAATTTGCATTCTACTGAATAGCGCTGAATTGCCTTTGATGCCTCGGTGCTTGGCTTAAGGCCTAAATCTTATATTCAATTCAATTCAATTCAACAATAACCATCTTGATAAAAGTTTATGATATGGCTATATGATAACATTATCACTCAAGGATCGGATTTATTTATGCCTATTAACCACATCTTCCATGGTTATGAGAGAGAGAGAGAGAGAGAGAGAGAGAGAGAGAGAGAGAGAGAGAGAGAGAGAGAGAGAGAGAGAGAGAGAGAGTTGTGAGGCGTGACGTAGGAGATGAATGAAGAGGTGTTCACTTAAAAGCCCAAAATAGAGACGACTGGGGAAATCTAACCGAGGCCCTTTGTGTAAATAGGCGTAGGAGGAGATGATTATATATATATATATATATATATATATATATATATATAGATATATATATATATATATATATATATATATATATATATATATCTATATATATATATATATATATATATATATATATATATATATATATATATATATATATATATATAAACCTGTTACGTATGTAGGGGTTGTATGAATCAGATTTTTACAGTTAGGCAGATATGCGAGAAATATTTAGCAAAAGGTAAGGAGGTGTATGTTGCGTTTATGGATCTGGAGAAAGCATATGATAGAGTTGATAGGGAAGCAATGTGGAATGTGATGAGGTTATATGGAGTTGGTGGAAGGTTGTTGCAAGCAGTGAAAAGTTTCTACAAAGGTGGTAAAACATGTGTTAGAATAGGAAATGAAGTGAGCGATTGGTTTCCGGTGAGAGTGGGGCTGAGACAGGGATGTGTGATGTCGCCGTGGTTGTTTAACTTGTATGTTGACGGAGTGGTGAGAGAGGTGAATGCTCGAGTGCTTGGACGAGGATTAAAACTGGTAGGCGAGAATGATCATGAATGGGAGGTAAATCAGTTGTTGTTTGCGGATGATACTGTACTGGTAGCAGACACAGAAGAGAAGCTTGACCGACTAGTGACAGAATTTGGAAGGGTGTGTGAGAGAAGGTAGTTGAGAGTTAATGTGGGTAAGAGTGAGGTTATGAGATGTACGAGAAGGGAAGGTGGTGCAAGGTTGAATGTCATGTTGAATGGAGAGTTACTTGAGGAGGTGGATCAGTTTAAGTACTTGGGGTCTGTTGTTGCAGCAAATGGTGGAGTGGAAGCAGATGTACGTCAGAGAGTGAATGAAGGTTGCAAAGTGTTGGGGGCAGTTAAGGGAGTAGTAAAAAATAGAGGATTGGGTATGAATGTAAAGAGAGTTCTGTATGAGAAAGTGATTGTACCAACTGTGATGTATGGATCGGAGTTGTGGGGAATGAAAGTGATGGAGAGACAGAAATTGAATGTGTCGAGATGAAGTGTCTGAGGAGTATGGCTGGTGTATCTCGAGTAGATAGGGTTAGGAACGAAGTGGTGAGGGTGAGAACGGGTTTAAGAAATGAGTTAGCGGCTAGAGTGGATATGAATGTGTTGAGGTGGTTTTGCCATGTTGCGAGAATGGAAAATGGCTGTCTGCTAAAGAAGGTGATGAATGCAAGAGTTGATGGGAGAAGTACAAGAGGAAGGCCAAGGTTTGGGTGGATGGATGGTGTGAAGAAAGCTCTGGGTGATAGGAGGATAGATGTGAGAGAGGCAAGAGAGCGTGCTAGAAATAGGAATGAATGGCGAGCGATTGTGACGCAGTTCCGGTAGGCCCTGCTGCTTCCTCCGGTGCCTTAGATGACCGCGGAGGTAGCAGCAGTAGGGGACTCAGCAGTATGAAGCTTCATCTGTGGTGGAAATGTGGGAGGTTGGGCTGTGGCACCCTAGCAGTACCAGCTGAACTCGGCTGAGTCCCTGGTTAGGCTGGAGGAACGTAGAGAGTAGAGGTTCTTTTTTTGTTTTGTTTCTTGTTGTTGTCGGCTACCCCCCAAAATTGGGGGAAGTGCCTTTGGTATATGTATGTATGTATGTACGTATGTACAAAACAATCTCATGTTTTTCACTTCCCAAATTTTATTCCCATTCAATTTTTATTAAATATTTTTAGTAAGACTGATGGCCTAACACTTTACCTACACACATTCAAGGAAAATTTTACCTTCCACCTAGGTACCGACTAAACTTAACTGTGACCAGTCACTGATATAGTGAATTTGTTACTTGCATTTTCATCTGAGAACTGAAAGAGTTTCCATTATGGGTAAAAAGAAACCAATATGGAGATGGAAGTAGTTTATATAGTATCTGGAGTTAATAAAATAGTTCATGCTAAGCGGAGAAAAGAGGAGTCTTACAATAACCGAAGGAAGTAAATAGGAGTCTGTAAAAATTGGGAAGAAACCTTTTGTCTATAAAACCAAGGAGGAAATGCCTGTAAAGACTGTTGAACAAACTTTTCTCTATGTATGTGGAACATAAAAGTTAAAATAGAATTAATGGAAACAATAATTTGTAACGGTAAATAATTTGTTGTATAAGATTTTTGTTAAACTTATTTACTGAATGTTATAGTACACTCAGGTTACAAAAAATAATAATCAACATAATGTAATATGCATTTATCTAAGTAAAAAGGAAAGCATCGCTTTAACGTAAATTCATAAATATTTGCTTCTTCGTAATGGTGGATATTCCAATAAATTCTAGCATCAATGATCCTTGTCTTGATTATTATTTCTTCTTGCAATAATACACCTTCATCAGATAATGATTCATTCAAGGACTCATTAAAAAAAATATTTTATCCATTATAAATTCAATAACAGCAGTCGGTTGTTTCGCTGATTTAGTTTCATCAATCTGGGATTCGTTAATGAAATAGACAAATGCAAATGCAAGGCATCAAATTATCACATGTCCTAATTTCCAACTATATCGCACAATAGCCATGAAATATTGAGCATAACGAAAATCTCGTTTTTTTTTTTTTTTTTTTTTTTTTTTTTTTTTTTTTTTATACGGCAATTGTACAGGCGTGTCATTATTGTGTCTGCTCTATACTCGTTCTTAAGAAAGATTAAGGGAGAATCAACAGTGAAATGGAGTATTGCAGAACTAATGCCCTGCTGCTAAATATAAGATATTTTCATGATTATGAAAAGTGAAGTTAAGTGTGATACAATTCAGTTTTTACAAGTTTATTCGATAATTATCTGTTGATAGTTGAAGACAATATAAATTTGAATACAAAAAGAATATTATCTATCATTTACAAAATCTAGAAATCATTATCACAATTCAAATAGTACTAAGAATGAAGAAATTGCTATAATTGTAGACAAAGTGAGATGTTCATAAATATGTCATGTAAAAAAGTATATATATATATATATATATATATATATATATATATATATATATATATATATATATATATATATATCTATCTATCTATCTATCTATCTATCTATCTATCTATCTATCTATCTATATATATACATGTATATATATGTATATATGTAATACATACATATATATATATATATATATATATATATATATATATATATATATATATATATATATATATATGTAAGTAATATATATGTATTTATACATATAATTATCTATTTGTATATATAATATATATTTATATAAATACATAATACATATATGTATATATGTATATTTATATATATATATATATATATATATATATATATATATATATATATATATATATCTATATTTATATATGTATGTGTATATATATGTATATATGTACATATATATATATATATATATATATATATATATATATATATATATATGTATACTGTATGTATATATACATATGCATTGTATATATGTATATATATATATATATATATATATATATATATATATATATATGTGTGTGTGTGTGTGTGTATAGATATATGTATATATGTATATATATATGTATAGCCTATGTATGTATATATACATATATATATATATACATATATATATATATATATATATATATATATATATATATATATATATATATATATAAACATATACATATATATATATATATATATATATATATATATATATATATATATATATATATATATATATTATATATATATATATATATATATATATATATATATATATATATATATATATATATATATATATATATATATATATATAATGATAAATTTCACACATTTACAAGAGTTTCAGATTCATATAAGCCATATATTATACTCCTAATCTCTGGATTCCCTCTATACCTCGGTATCAGAGATCCAAGAGGGAATAAACTCAAAGACTAAAGTTTCTGGTCGGCCGGGAATCGAACCCGGACCCTAGAAACTGAGGTTCCATTGAATTAGTAACTCTTTGTAGTTGCTAAGTCAATAGAATTTAAGTTCTTTGGGCCCGGTCGGCCGGGAAATTAAACGGCAAGAAACAATGGAACCTCAGTTTCTTGGGTCCGGGTTCGATTCCCCAACCGACCAGAAGGTATCATCTTTGAGTTGATTCCTTCTAGGGCCTCTGATCCCGAGGTATAGAGAGAATCCAGATATTAGGAGAATACTAAATGGCATATATATATATATATATATATATATATATATATATATATATATATATATATATATATATATATATATATATATATATATATAGTTATGTTTAGTGAAGCATGGGTGGAATTACAAAAGTTGATAGTAGATTTGGGTAAAGAAAGCAGAAATGTAGGACTAAAAATTAATGAGTAAAGCTAAGATAATGTTCAATGAAAATGTAGAGATATCAAATAAAGGTTTGGATGGACCTCTAGATAATGTCAACGAATATACATACTTTGAACCAAGGTCCTTTAAATATACTCGGAAAGTTACAATATGGTAAGTTACAGGTTGAGAGTTTTCCAAAAAAACTGCATGATACATTTCTTCCCTTCGACTCTATTTTCCTAAAATATCTTACCGTCTGTGAGACTTAGATTACAAAAAGTAAATTGCATTAGACTATGAAATTAAATAAAATGATAGGTAAAATAAAAAAGTATTTGATTTTTCGAAACCTTCGTGGATTGTGTTAAATATGATTTCAAATATGTCTGCGTGATTTAACGAAGCAACAGCACTGTGACGTTACATACAAACAAGTAAAAAACATCTAAAAATATCCTACTGGCTTTATTATTGGTGCAAAGACACGACATTTCTGTATATTTCTGTATATATCTGCGATTAATATCAACATTCATGAGAAGTTTAAAGTAAATGTGAAAAACTTAATTTTTTTTATAAACAATGGAAGTCCAAAAGCTAGTTTTTGACTACGGACGTTTAAGTTTTGAAAATTCTTGTAACATACTTATTTTTTTCTTGAAACTTCTAATTTCCAGGCATAAAAATCTTCAACATATGATGATACTGTGGGTAACTAATCAATTATTTTTAAAAATATTAACTAATTTTGGGCTGCAACTCACCATGAGGTCATGTCTAAGCATCACTGTAATTTTCGTCTTGATTTCATTTTTTAACCTTTGCGGGCAAATTGCTTCACTCCTGAGGTGTCCTCAAAGCATTAAATCATTGGAGAGTTTTTTTTCCCTTTTATCCAGTAGTGGGTGCCTTCCCTTTCTTCAATGGTACTTCTCACCAAAAATAGAACTATGGAAGTGCTGCCATTGCAGGAGCGTAAGTCTTTCCCCACTTCAGCAATAGTAAGTTCTTCTTCCTGAAATATCCTTTTTTTTTTTTCCTTTTTATGCCTCTTTATTACTTTCTTTTCTTATAGCATCACAAATTCTTATTTTCCCATGTTTTTTTCGTAACTTTTCTTGCTTCCTTGCAGAACTTCCCTGTGGCTGTCTGAACTTGCCGGATTCCATGGTTAAATTTTACCACTGCACAGTATATGGCGAAAAGAAACACAAAAATGGACAAAGAAAGCGTAAATAATAGTAAACAACAGATCGCTTCAGGAGCAAAATTACAACAACAGTTCTTCTAGGGAATCGAGATGCTACTAATTTCCCTGGTTGTGATTGGTTATTGTATGGTGGACTTTGGTCAATTGGTGGTTCTACTAAGTGAAAATAATTGTCAGAAACCACCAAATATATAAGACATAATGGCATAACCAGCAATTGTGAAAAAAAACATATATTCGAAAGCGTCACACCCACTCTTTAAAGGGTTACAGCTCTGTCTCTTTAAACAATTCTAAAAGCTATTATAAGCGTTCAAATTGATTTTCCATACTATTTTTAATGTTTAAAGATTGGAAATATGGAGTTTTCAATAAAAGCTTTTTTCATGTTTTTTTCGGTTTACTGTAGTGCCCCTAAGTAACCATTAAATATATAAAAATTATTCAGTTTTTAGTTCTTTTAAGTATAGAAATTGTTGTTGTGATTTCATGAAATCTGAAATGCAACGATATCTTTTCAGCTAGCGGTGTATATATTTAAAAATTATTTGGTTGGGATAGTTTTGTTTCTATCGGTTTTTTACTTGTGTTTGTAATAATTTCAAGGGTCAATAACGGTGAACCAAAATTTTAGTGCATAGTTCTCTATTTCTCAGCGTGTGCTGGATAAGTAGCTACTTCTAGCATTAAACATTTATTAAACACGTACCCTAATGGTTATTAACGTCACACGAGCCTCTTGCTCCATGAAATCCAATGGGGTTTCTGCTTTGACTATGTCATTGTTCAGATGGCAGGCAGACTTGCCTTTGTTTTCCTGCTACCATTGTTCCTATAGATGTCAGAGAATTTCATTGTTCATATACACGGCCGAGGGTCCCCGTTTCCTCATTTTTCACTTCATACCTGGACAACGTGACATTTTCCCACCCTTATCGGGTATTCATGAAGCTTTCGGTAACTACTAACACCTGAATTAACGAATTTTACAAGGAAACCTCATGTACTGAATGACGTCATAAGGTCGAATAACGGCCTCAGTTATATTCCATTGGATAATTTCTAATTTTTGTACTATGCATCCTCATCATCATCATCATTATCATTATCATTGTCATTGTCATTATTATTACTATTAGCTAAGCTACAACACTAGTTGGACAAGCATGATGCTATAAGCCCAATGGCTCCAACCGGGAAAATAGCCCAGTGCTGAAAAGAAATAAACTGCAAGAGAAGTTTATGAAAAATAACATTTAAATAAATTTTGAATACATAAACTATAAAAACTTCAAAATAACAATAGGAGGAGAAATAAAATAGGATAGTGTACCCTCAAGCCAGAAAACTCTTACACAAGACAGTGGAAGACCATGGTATAGAGGCTTATGGCACTACCCAGACTAGAGAACAAAGGTTTGATTTTGGAGTGTCCTTCTCCTAGAAGAGCTGCTTGCCATAGCTAAAGAATCTCTTCCACCCTTATCTAGAGGAAAGTGCCCACTGAACAATTACAGTGGAGTAGTTAACCTCTTCAGTGAAGAAGAATTGTTTAGTAATCTCAGTGTTGTGAAGTGTATGAGGAAAGAGAAGAATGTGTAAAGAATAGGCCAGACTATTCTATGTATGTGTAGGCAAAGGAGAAATGAGCCGTAACCAGAGAGAGAGAGAGAGAGAGAGAGAGAGATCTGGCCAGTCAAAGGACTCAATAACTCTCTAGCAGTAGTATCTCATCGGGTGGCTGGAACTAGAATTGAGGGATTACTACTTTTAATTATGTAGAAGCAAAAAGCTTTTTTTCTTTAATTTCTTTACTGTCTTTCACTGTAGCAAATCTCAAAAGATATCAACAAAGAAGGGCAAGTTTCTTAAAATCTTCACAGAACACCTTTATACTCTACTAATCGTATCGTTCTACGACAATATATTGTTGGATTTTATATTTAATTTACAGACACATACACACACACACACACACACACACACACATATATATATATATATATATATATATATGCGTGTGTGTGTGTGTGTGTATAAGTAGGTACGTCTATATACACGTGTACATGCATACATACATACATATACCATTTCATTAAATTTGAAATAAAATTTTCATAGCAATCTTTAAATTGATTGGGGGGAGGGATTCAGCAATTTGTGTCACCATTTCAAACAAAATTATCCACATATCTTAATAAATACGTTATTTATAAGTTTTATAAAATTTAAGCGATAAACATTAAAAGAAAACATTTCTTCAAAAGTACAAATATATAAATGTCGGCATACTCAAAAGATTCAGAGGAAGTGGCGTCATTTATGAATGGGAAACTAAGTCGAACCATTATTTTTTTTTTTTTTTTTACAATATGCATTAATGTAATCAGAATTCCATCATATAATTGACTCAAGCATTTAGTTATAAGGCAGCAGCAACTAAACCGTTTCGATCTATTACTATTTTTTTAAAAATGAAAATGATATATTTTTAACAAAATCCTGTAATGAGATGATAATCCTATAATTGAACAACTTTCTTTCAATCCTCATAAGATCCTAGAGTGACAAAAATACATAACGAAATATTAATTGAAATACGGATTTGGCCAATTAAACTTAAATAAAGTTTTTAACATAAATATTTATGCTACTATGTTCACAAAAGTGATGACATTTGCTATAACACCATTTTATTGAGTGGCTTGAGTTATAATAATAAGACTTAAGTTATCAGGATTTCTTTTTATTTGTTGCCTAATTACAGTGTTAAGAATGTCTGTAATCAAACAACGCCACGTCAATCGTTACTGTCAAGTAACCAATAAAGAAACCCAGTGTTGTATGTAATAATTGGTTGATTTGTTATGAGTGATATAAGCGGCTCTTGATAATGACGCCGCTTAATAATAACTGTAATTCATAATTACAAACCGATCTGTGTGGTACGAAAAATGACAATGAGGAAAGGGGAGGGTGAAAGGGATGGATTGGATGAGATAGTGGGGTTTGGCAATGCTGTTTGGGGTGGAAGAAACTTGCCATAACCAGAAGGTACGGAGGGAAAGAGAAGAGTAAGGGGAAGGCGAGTAGTAGAGTAAAGGTAAGAGAAGAGTAGAGTGAGGGTACGGGTAATAAAAGAGAAAGATGAGGGGGAGAGTAGGAAAAGGAGACGTGGAAGAATCGGGTAAGGGGAGATGTATGGCAAGGCACTGGTAGTCGAGCTAAGCAAGTAATGCATCGGTAAGGTATT
>NC_090732.1:96273773-96288773 GCF_036898095.1 Palaemon carinicauda | reverse complement strand
GATGTTTACAGTTTTAAAAACGGATAGATTGACTTAAAGAAGTGATATTACGGTCACCAACCCGTAAAAGATAATTACAAAGTATGGTAAAATTACGGTCGCCTGTATTTTATTGAAATACAGCCGAGAAAATTAGATTTTTTTAACAGTGTATGAAAAAGCTTTTGCTAGTGTGCACTGGCCAATTTTGTGGAGAGTCCTGCGTTATTATGGAATTCCTCTTAAATATGTGTATTCAATTAAGTATGTTTAGCAAGTACAAGGTATGGTGTGGAGTCCTATCACATGAATTTCCAGTGGACAGTAGAGTACTCCAAAGGAACATGTTGTCATCTATGTTGTTTATCCTCCTCATGGATTTTGTAATGAGTAGAACAGCTGGAAATGGTGGAGAAGGATTGGACTGGATTGATAATAGGAAATTGGTTGACCTAGAGTATGCTGATGATGCTGTCCTTATTAGAAGAACACTACAGGATTTGCTATACTTGCTTACCAGAATGCATGAAATATCACAGGAGATTGGGCTCAAGATTAATAGAAGAAAAACAGATAAGAGGCAAAAGAAGTATGGAATGAAAGATGAAATATCATTGGAAGGAGAAAGGATTAATGAGGTAGAAACATTTAAATATTTAGGCACTATGATATCCAATACAGGGTCTTTAGAATTGGAGTTTAGTGAAAGATTGAAAAGGATAATCAGACAATGGCTAGACTTAAGTACAATTTTGGAAATCAATTCGCCTGAAATTACATATAAAAATCAGACTCCATAACAGTTTAGTGAGATCAGTGTTACTGCGTGGATATGAAACGTGGTATGCCAATGAAACAATGTCCAACAGATTTAAGAGATTTGAGAACAAGCTCTCAGAAGAATATTAGGAGTTAAATGACAGGACAGGATTAGAAATTAAACTAGAAGACAGATTACCCCAGTGCCATATGTGGATGAGGTCATGGTGAGGGGTAGACGGAGATGGTTTGGGCATGCTTTTCGCACTCCCCAAGAGAGATTAGTTCACCAAATGTTTAAATGAGCTCGACAAAGCACTAGAAGATTTGGAAGACCCAGGCCTATATGACAGAGGACTATGAAGTGTGAAGTATGAGATGATGAATGGAGAGGTATTGAATTATAAGCTCAAGATGGAAACGACTGGCGAAATATAATCGAGGCCCTTTGCGTTAATAGGCATAGGAGATGATGAAGATGATGATGATATATATGTAAATGACTATAGTAAACAAAAGATTTTATTTGCAGATAATCAAGAGAATAAACTGCTTGTTCTAATATCTAGTTTTAGTATACCAAACCTTGAAGGAGTCACTTTTTTTTAAGAGAAAATTTTCATTTTATTCGAATATTAAGTCCTTGATAAGGGATTAGCGTACAGCCACAACGCTTGTATACTCACTAAAGACACTTCCCACCCCTTATCTTTTTCAATTAATTTCTCTCTTTTTCTGAAAAAGTTCACATTGACCAAAACTTTGAGTGTTCAAACCTTCAAGGAATCCGAAGAGATAAGAAAAATAGTCATTGAGTAAATAGAAAATATGCACAAAAAAATTTAGGTGAAAATGACAGTTCTGTGGAAGGAACATTACTAATTTATAGATATATATACACACATATAGGCACACACGCACAAACACGCGCGCACACACACACACACACACACACACACACACACATATATATATATATATATATATATATATATATATATATATATATATATATATATATAGGTTTGTGCGTGCACACACACACACACACACACACACACACACACACACACACACACACACACACACACACATATATATATATATATATATATATATATATATATATATATATATATATAGGTTTGTGCGCACACACACACACACACACACACACACACACACACATATATATATATATATATATATATATATATATATATATATATATATATAGGTTTGTGCGCACACACACACACACACACATATATATATATATATATACATACTGTATATATATATATATATATATATATATATATATATATATATATATATATATATATATATATATATGTTAGTGTACTAGGGATAATATCGTAGCTTTACAGTTAATCTGTCATTATGCGTGTGTTTTAAAGAATTAAATCATCAAAGAAGCAATAAAGACAGTATACCAATATAATATCCATTAATGGGAAGAGCTAGCGTATCACGATGAACACAGCACAACATCTACCTCTCAGGCACGTCTCAATAAGAACAAATTATGAACAACCGACTTTAGTTTGCCATGTCCCAAAAACTATTTAGACTATTAGACTTTTCTTAATTTTGTGAATTATGTTGTATCATTACTTTCACCGTTGCTAAAAATAAATTATTTATTCTGTCAGACAGAGATTCCTCTTTCATTCTGTAATTTTAAATATCAAGACCCATTTATATAAATGAGAAGATATATTGCACATAATCTTTCTAGACTTAAGAAATTATTAATCTTGTGTCTGCCTTTCGATCCTAAATTTAATTTTTAATTATATCAAATTATGACTTCAATTCTATAATGATTTACTTCATTCCTCTGTTTGATTATCCTCGTCTTTGTAACCATCATTGCCACAAAGTGAGCTCAATAGAGGTCGGAAAAGCTACTCAGAATTTTAACACATTTTATTTCTTTTCTCAAAATCATTTCCTTTAAAAGATTCTTACTTAAACTCCCAAATATCTGTCAGAGTTTTGATGAAATTATTCAGGAAATTGGAGGAGTGTTTGGGCATACATTTATCCGGTAAGTGGACTTGGCACTGGCCGTTAAAAGATGGTGAAGCTGTTCGACTAGTTTAAGACCGAAGAACAACAATGGAATTTCCCGTGGCTTATCCAGATGTGTCCGGTTCCCGATCTATCTTTCTCAAATCCAGCCCGACAATGGAATCATGATTTCCATAGTCTAAAATACCAGCTATTACCAAATATCAATGCTGATAAAGTAGTTGTGGTATATTATGAACGTCATAGTAACCATATACTGTGAAACCCACATCCTAAATTATCCATAGCGTGTCTAGAAGACGTATTTATGAATTTAGATTGGGAAAATGTAGGAATTGAAATTATTGAGGAATACCTTGACACAAAAATACTTGCAAATTACATTCTTTTGTTTAGTGAATCAGGTAAGGAATTGCAAAAGATGACAGAAGACTTAGAAAGAGAAAGCATAAATGTAGGACTGAAAATTAATAAGTAAAACTAAAATAATATATACAAAAAATGAAGAGAGACAATAAATAAGGGTTATAAATTAACCTCTAAAGATTGTTCCTGAAATATACGTACTTAGGACAAATAGTAAGTGTTTCCCAGGCCGAGACCGAAATTAATAGAAGGATATGCATGGGATGGAGAGCAATTGGTTAACAAAATGAGACAATGAAAAATAAATTACTACTTTCACTTTCCCTAAAGGTATTCAATCAGATGATCTTAACACTATCAACTTATGCAGCAGATATTTAGAGCCTTATTAAACCCTTGGAACATAAGGAACTTACAACTCGAAGAGCTATGAAAGTAAGACTGAGAGACAGAAAAGCAGCAACATGGAAACAAGAGCAAATTAAAGTAGAGAATATTCTAACATGTAAGAAAAATAAAGTACATATGTATATATAAATAAATTTATAAAAATAAATAAAACATAATTATACATGCATATATGAATATGTGTAATTATACTTAAATTATATATATATATATATATATATATATATATATATATATATATATATATATATATATATATATATATATATATATATATATATATATTTATATATATATATATATATATATATATATATATATATATATATATATATATATATACATACAAATGCATGTATATATATAATATATATAAGTGTATATACACACATGTATATTATATATATACATACATACATATATATGTGTGTATAGGTATAATACATATGTATATATCATATACATACATATGAATTTATATCGCAAAAGATCATGGACACGTACTTTCATCCAATCAACGGTTTCTTTCTCAACCCTTCATAGTATTATAAGATTCATCGAAGGGGGAAGATAATAGAATTGTGGAAAGAGCTCAAAAAAAAAAAAAAAAAAAAAAAAAAAAAAACATGTAAATGAAAATAAGTAGATTGTTTTAGGAGGTACAGAAATGAACAGAATAATCAAATTTGTAATAACAAAAACGGCTTATTACATTCAGCAAAAGAGTGAAATACTGAAAATGTGGTTAAATAAAAGGGATTAACTTTCAAGATACGAAAAGGCATCAGAAACGGAACAGAAAGAGAACAATATTAAGATGATTTCCTTTTAAGAAACTGAATAAAAAATAACTAAAGAAAGGAAAAAAATGAGTAAACAATGACATAAGGGTGAACGGCAAAAGAACAAGAGAATAAAATGATTTAACTGGTAAAGAAAAAAGAAAGCGGATATTGCTTCAGAGAGAGAGAGAGAGAGAGAGAGAGAGAGAGAGAGAGAGAGAGAGAGAGAGAGAGAGTAAAAATAAAACTTATGGAAATTACTTGTATAATTAGGTATGTTTTGCTGTCGAGACAATAAAGTTAATGAGAACTAAAAATGACCTTTGTGGGTGGTAGTAATAACTTCGATAATGGTTATGCATGATCATACAAACAGGGTAATAAGAAATAAAACAATCAGATTTGAGAATTAAAGTATATGAAAAAGCAATAGTATCTAATAGGAAGGAAAGGGTAATATTGGTGGAGAGGAGAAAGGAAAACTAATTCAGTGGAAAGGTTTATGAAAGGTTAATAAGAGAGTGCTAGAGGTTCAAACTAATTCTTAAAACAACTAAGCAAAAAAAAAAAAAAAAAAAAAAAAAAAAAAAAAAAAAAAAATAGGGAATTCAAAGTCAAAGCACTAGAATACACTAGTTCTAGGGTCCTTTTTTTGACGAGTTTCTTTTTCTAGATTGCCTGTTAGATTTTTAAAAGTCTTTTGAAATTCTCCCACTACCAACAACCTTCCAAAACAGTTTTTTGCTCGCTAATTTCTTTTGTTTGAGCAGAAAACACAGTAAGTAATATTACTCCCTAACCCATGAATTAAAACCAAACTAATCAAAATCAAATAATACTATAGCTAATAAACGTTACTACCAAAAATGGTAGGTACAAAAGCTTATTTCGTTAAATAACACAGGTAAGAATCACGTAATTTTTTACTAGCATGATTTCTTATTCATTTGTAGTATACAGCATGCGCTTCGCTAAATATATAAAAAAAAAAAAAAAAAAAAAAAAAAAAAAAAAAAAAAAAAAAAAAAAAAAAAACTCATCACTTGGCAATTATTTTCTTCGGTAGGATATACTATTGCAGATTTGCCGATTCAAGATTACCGTGATGAATTTTATCCTTCTTTATCAACCACATTACGGAAGTCTCTGCTCTGAATTATTTATTTATCAAATATTGTTGATCATTGTCCATGTGTAGTCAAGTGTGTATTTTCATGAAGACCGTCCATTTTCGTGACACCATAACTCTAATAATTCAAGATTATTACACTAGGTATCCTAAGAAATGAGTGAATAATTTATTGCATTATCCAAAATGCATGACAATTTACATAAGTCTTTTGAGAGTAAAATCCTAATGGAAAAAATTACTATAACATCAGGAAAATTGAAATAATAATGGAAAATCTTGAATAATAAAATGCCTAATGACAAACTAAAACATTTTCGAAACATCTTTGAAAAAGACACAGGTCTGTAAAGTAGATTTTAATAAACTTTAATGGAACCTGGCATAAGAATGAAAACCCTGTAAAGAAGCATTATCCATCTTTAAGAATCTTTAGCTTTTAGCGATAGGTATAGGGAGATAAGTCGTGTTGTAGTTCAAGACAAGAAACCGCTACCCTAACTCTACAATAAGTAATCAAATTATGCTGTCGTGGTATTTGAGCTCGAGTTTTCCTTTTTAATTTTACCCAATTACAACAGGAATGACTGATTTCTATAGCAATAACGCCTTAATTGTATTACATATAAAAACGACGAGTTGCCTAATTGAAATTTTTCATCATTGCCTTATAAGGGTAATGTTTAAATGTGCCGTGCATTTATTTTTACTTATAGTAATTATATGGGATGATAAAGAGATGATTTAATGATGATCAGAATATTATTCAGAAGTGAAAAGATAGAGATTCATGTAATAAAAATATCCCATTCCAAATCATCACTGACCTTCACAGTTGCCAAAGCAATTACATTATGGGGACCAATAAACCGGCCAATAACGGTTAATTTTTTTTCTTACAAAAAGAAGGATAACAGGAGTACAAATTGAGTAATCAAAACACAAGCTAACAGTACGCATATTCACACACAATAAAAGCTTTATCTGTTATGCATTTTCCTCCTTTTATTCATTTTTCCTTTGTGCTGTCTTCCATCCAGGCACAACAAAGAAATTCCTCTTAGAGGCAATTATTCCATTCAACCCCTTGTCAAGGATCCTTCTGGAAGAGGAGGAAGAAAGATGGCGAGGTGTCAACAATGTCACCACATAATTCTCCAAAACAGAAGAGGGGGAAGGGGACCCGATGCGCCCGTTGTAAGGAACGAGGCCAATAGGCGCCGAAAAGGGTGGGTTGGCGTTGGATAGTGATTCAGGGGATATAAGGAACATTAGATGACGATATAAAGATAGAGGGGAAATGGGAACATTTCAAGGATTATCGATTGGACAGAGGGAGAGAGTTGGAAAGAACTCGATTACTTGGTGGCGCTCTTTGGCACTTTCTTTTTTGCAGTACTGTAAATGGAAACGGTTATTGTTCGTTTGGTGTTTTATAACGTCAGATATTATGGCATTTGTGGAAGACTCGAGATCTTTTGTCTACTATTATTGTAATGAACTTTTCTCCGTATGTCGGCAACCTTCAGGGATCTCTTTAATTTAATAAAAATGCACTCTGCAGTGGTTGCTTATTTTCAAACAAATCATCGTTTGATTGTAGATCGTTTAAACATATCCTGTTTAGAATTTCTTCCAAAAATCCATAGGGATATGAAACTTTCACTATAGCCTTCAATGCTAATGTCTAGGGTTGGTGTCCACTACTGTAATGGAGAGCCTCAACATTCAAGCTATGTTCACGAGTCACGTCGTCGCACTTGTCAGTAACAGAGATCTTTCATTCCCTTCACATAAAAGCTGCGGATTTTTGTTGGTATTACTGATGAGGTGATTGGAAGGTTGTCGTAAGGTAACAGCATAACCTGAATAGCTGATTATGGGTGTATACAGGTATCTATAAATTATTTCATCTTTTTTTATCTCTTTGAGATGTTTGTATCTTGCTTTGCAAATGAGAATAATATTTTGTTAGACCACAATTTACTAGTCAAGTATTTTACCTAATGTCAACTTTTTTGATGGCCATCTTTTTAACGAGTTAGTGTGAGGCTGATTAATGGACCATCTGCAAGGTAAAACACAATGTAAAAAAAAGTCACGCTAATTTATGGCAGGTAATGAAGATGGTCTTTGCGCAAGAATGCCCTAACTCGGAATCTCTATCCTTCATATTCCCGAGAAAACACTATTTTGACAATGATTGCCTTTGTATAAATAAAAGCATTAGTTATATTGAAAAATCTAACATTTTTCGTGATATACTGTTAATATTTTACTACCAAATTAGAGTCTATTGAAATTTCAATTTATTTAAAGAGCATCTTGCCAAATTTGAAATTAAGTTTCTATATATATATATATATATATATATATATATATATATATATATATATATATATATATATATATATATATATATATATATATATATATATATATATATAGAATCTCACAACTCAGCCCCAGACCAGTTACTTCTTCAATACAGTCGATGTTTTTATCTACAGTACTGTATGAAGAAAACAATCTTCGAAATGTATATATCTTATCTTCATAACGCATTTTAAAACGATTTTATTCCCATAGTTTTACAACCACAGGTTTTTATACAAGTTGTGTCTTGAATTAATATAAACCCGTTCCATCACCCATATTTGACTTTGCTGGTGGAATAATCTTCTTTTATTAACTTACTGAATAAGAGGTTTCTTTTGTGAATACAGATCAGAGACTTTTGCCATCGATTTTTGGTGAATGACTTCATTGAAATGATCGGTCCGTAACCTTCCGAAGTTCTTGGAACTCCAAAGGAATAAGCAAATGTTACAATAATCGGACCATGATAATATAGAATGATCTAGAATACCAGAATTATTTCATACGCTGCTTGCAAAATGCTCGACATTAATTTAAAGACGAACATTTTGAAACGAGGTGGAGGCTTAAAAAAAAAAAAAAAAAAAAAAAAAAAAAAACTATTGGATTCCTCATGAAAAGTTTTTTTTTGAGATATACAGTAGACTGAAATGGTTTGCTACAAAATATATACTAAGCCGATGGCAATATTTATTTTCAAAGAAGAGCACAATATGTACAGAATACTTAGGAATGTATTTGTGTAAGATATATAAACAATTCCTAGACTTTAAATAAAAACGCAGAATAATAAGGGAGAGAAAATAGTTTTACGTTTTTTGAAACTATTTCCAAACAACGTAATGATTATAGTTCATCTGAAGTTTTAAAACTTCTTTCAAAATAGGGGGAAACTGACATATTATCAAGAAAATCTTCTATACAACAAACCCAATTTCTCAAACAGGCTCTTACTGCAAATATTCAATGACACCCATGTATCTGACAATCCCCACGAAAAAAGTTTCTGTAATTGCTCTCGTTAAAAAAGTGTTATAAAACGATAAAAACTTGAGCAAAATGGTCGGTAAAGTCTGTGTGAATGTGTCGTATGGGTGAGGGGCTGTCAGTGTCGTTATGGTGATTGGGCTAGAAGGGAGCGTGGTGATCATATTGTGAAGCGATAGAGGTTATGGATAAGCGTGATAGTACACCTAGTCTGATGGAAGTCCAATCATTACTGATGACGATATTCAAAGTTCCTCAATAAATATGAATGCTCCCGCCGTTTCTATACGCTGATATAGCTCACCAGGCCAATCCTGGACTTGCATACCTTGCCACACAACGGACACATCAAATGAGGATTTGGGGCTGTGGGGACCTCTTATCTGGCGTCCTGCTGCCTTTTTAAGGCGAGATGTGCTGCCTAACCCTACTTTAGGACCGTGACCCACTTGTTACTACTCATTTTCTACAGTCTAGACCATACGGTTGCTAGCAAGGTTTTTGGTCAACTGGACAAGTTGGCACTTATTAAGGCATACATGGCTTGGCCTTTGTATCTCTTCTTAGGGGCACTATTTTCAGTTGCCCGTTTAAAATTTTTGGGAGCATATCTTAAGCCATACAGAACACGTGACCAAGCCACCATTGTTGGCATTTAGCAAGCATGGATTCCATGCTTGTGCAACCATTCCGTTCGTTGTAGAATTCGTGTGTGTGTGGGGCCCCATCTCTCCAGGTGAGGTTGACAATGTTCTGCAAACAGGAAATGGGACAAAGTTCCAGGTGCTCCAAATAACGTCGATATGGAGTCCAGAGCCCAATTTCATAGAATGTTATTAATTTAGTTTTTCTTTTTGTGTACAATAATCACAGTTGTCATTTACGATAACACGTTATTAATTTAGTTTTTCTTTTTGTGTACTATAATTTCAGTTGTCGTTTATGATAAAACGTTATCAATTTAGTTTTTCTTTTTGTTTACTATAATTTCTGCTGTAGTTTACGATAAAGCGTTTTTAATTTAGATGTTCTTATTGTTTACTATAATTTTTGCTGTAGTTAACACCATCTCCATACATGGTTGACTCATTATAGAAAGAAAATAATTTTACCTGGTATGAAGCTTCCTATATAAAATCCAAGTTAATAAATATTAAAAAGATTCACACACACATCAGGTGCAAGCGCAGACTCTCTCTTGCAGGCGCACTCATGAACGCATGCACACACAAATATATATATATATATATATATATATATATATATATATATATATATATATATATATATATATATATATATATATATATTAAAATAAGCCATTTATTTTGATACATTAAGCGAATCCAGACATTAATGTATCAAAATATATGGCTTATTTGAATATGAGGAACACGTCTAAATGCGCAAAATTTATCACACACACACACACACACACACACACACACATATATATATATATATATATATATATATATATATATATATATATATATATATATATATATATATATATGTATTCTATTACTTGTTAAGCTACAACCCTAGTTGGAAAAGCAGAATGCTATAAGTCCAGGGGCTCCAACAGGAAAAAAAGCTCAACGAGGAAAGGAAACAAGGAAAAATAAAATATCTTAAGGAGATTAACAACACTGAAATAAATATCTCCTATATAAACTATAAAATCTTTAACAAAACAATGGGAAGAGAAATAAGATAGAATAGTGTGTCCGAGTGTACCCTCAAGCAAGAGAACTCTAACCAAAGACTGTGGAAGACCATGGTACAGAGGCTATGGCCCTACCCAAGACTATAGAACATTGGTTTGATATTGGAGCATCCTTCTCTGAGAAGGGCTGCTTACCTTAGCTAGAGTTTTCTACCCTTACCAAGAGGAAAGCCACTGAACAATTTCAGTGCAGTAGTTTACTCCGTGACAAAAGAATATGTGTGCGCGTGTTTTAAAGCTAATGCTTCTTGGAATAATCATATTATTGAAATATTATTGTTGTCACGATATATTAAGCTGTACCTTACAAGCAGCTGCCAATATCTTGTGAACTTGTGCAGCCATTTCTGTATATATGCGTGCGTTTAACTTCAAACTTGTTAATAAGTGTTGTTAGATTGAGATGATTATCAAGAAAAATGTGGAATTTGGATTGTCCCAATTATTATCAGCTTGGTTGCCATTATAACAAACAATAATTCACGTATTTTATCATTCATTCTACACAAGTGCAGAAAAAGAAATCCATTCGGATTTATTCTTGTAACTTGGAGCCACCTGACTTTTAAACAAAAGAACAACAAAACAAACATTTGGTAGTCTTGATGACATTAAGAAAAAAAATGCTGTAATAAAAAAAAAAAAAATGGAACCTGCTTTAAAAGCAAGAAAAATTTAATTTGTAAATAGAGTTGTTGAAAATAAAACTTGGAAATAAACCTTCTGAAAATTAAGATTTTGTATATTTTGATTTAGGAAATATAAAGACTTTATTTTCTAAATATTTCTTTAGTTGAATATCCACAACAAGGTAAACAATAAAATTTGGATCCAATCTTCACATAATCACAATTATACCACTTGGTCAGGTCATAAAAAAACAGAGCATCAATTCTAATAAAAAATTCACACAGATATTTACCAAAACCTCGTCACAATTAGTGATACAAGATGATCGCAAATACCTTGGTCATTAACACAGTCTACTTCATCTTGCGGAGACTCATTACCCAAATGTATCCTGCCAATCAATCTGGGAATTCTCTAAACAGGTAGATTCCATCCTTCATTTAAGGAAAAGTGTTTTCATGGGGAGTTTCACAAAACTATCGATCTCAACATATAGGACGTTAGTAAGTAACTCCGAAGTCTTCGGTTACTTGAAGAGGATCTCCTATGACCATATGAAATTTTTGTTACATATTATTAAGTGTAATTAAAACTTGTTGATATGGCAAGAGGAAATAGTTTATTCTTGTATAAGGTGTTTAATATCGGATGTTATTAAGTCGGTGATGTTCATTAAGTCTCTCTGTGAAAATCTATATCTCTTTAGTATCAATTAATACCTCCAATGGGTTTCTCCTATCACCAAAGACTCGTTTTCTCCGCATAGCACGAAAAAATTCCAATAATTCTAGATATTCTTCTTAATTGCCATGCCTTCACCTCTGTGGCAAGTGTCTAATTGATTTAGTTGCCTGCCAAGAATTTAGACCAACCTTTGATCAACTCTTATCCTAGTATGGAACTTAGTAAGCAACTAACTCAGTGAGGTTTTATGAATAACATTTGGCACACAACTAACTTAGTAATCAATATCTCAAACTTTCCATTGCTTCTGGATCCTTAACGTATATTCGTTTCAAGATAATGTTTGATGACATAGCAAATAATTTTAATCGTGATGTTTAGACTGATTTATTTTTCAGGGAGGGGAATACTAATTTTTACATTTCATTTTTAAAGGTCCCTACAATGCCCGTTGCAATCGCTTCTTAAAATCCTGATTTTAAACATTCACATCTTCACAGATCTGATCCCATTTCTTTATATCCATGGTTACTCCTTTAATATTCGTTTATATACAGACAAATTTAATGGATTTCTACCTTACTTTTCGTAAACTAACGCTGTAATATATTTACCTTTCGCACTCAAAAACATTACTTTTCTTTGCATTACATGTTACGTATGTGATTCAATAGCATAGCATGATTAGCCAATGCAATTTAATGAATCATAAAACGTTATCTCGCAGCTTAAAGTGAAAAATTTAAAGTCATTGGAGGTCTGAAAAATCCGATTATCTTTCACGCCAATTCGATGCTGAGTAAGGGCGTAGGTTGAGAAATGGGACATTCAATTAACTATGTGAACGAATAATAATGCATTTGCAATTGTAACTTTGACGTAATTTAAAGCTTATTAATACTACCCTACTATTTCTTACATGAATTACTACTATTTCTTACATGAATTGCCGTAGTTTCGTTTATCATCTGAACACATGTTGTGTAAACTAAAAGACTAAGTGGATGTTAACCATTGAGTCTTTATTAACTGTGACAAATGAGGAAGAGAAACCAGCCACGGAGCATCAACAGGGCCATCTATCTTACGGCAATGTAGCTACCTTTATATCTCGGGGGAAATTTACACCAAGTGGATGTTGCGTCAGAATATTATCTAACGTTAGTTACTAGGACACTAAAATACTGTTAGCTTATTGGTCCTGAAACTTGAGGGAGTTTATGTGCACTTCCGTTATCATTACGGAAACAATCATGGGTTTGTATGAGAGCGGGATGTACTTCAGCTATTTTCAGTAATATTAAAAATGTATTCTTTAGGCGGTTGAATATTAAAAACTTTATTTCCTAGGATTGATAATAAAAAATATTGCACAACAGATCCCTTTAGATTAACTGTATTTGACACATGTAATAAAAAACATTAAGCATTGACAACGATAGCTATAAAAATTAATTTTTAATAAAATTTTTCTCATGGAAATCGACTTGCCATTAAATGATTCCATGTGTAAATTCAAAACAGCCCTAGTTATTTCATATTTCCCTAGAAAATCTCCATACAGCCAAATTTCCAAGATTACCCCTAGAGGCAGTTAAAAAGCCAATCTGAGGACAAAACCCTAGAAGTGGGACCTCTTCTTCCCTCACGTTAGAGATTGGACAGGAACCCTTAATCATTTTTAGGGGAATGAGGCAAATACAATTATGAACGTGATAACTCATCGTTATTTCATACTCACAATACGTGGATTTAACAGAATCGTGTATAGGCAGATCATGAGGACTTACCAAACATGCACATATACATACATTCACACATTATAGATACATTCATACCTATATATATATATATATATATATATATATATATATATATATATATATATATATATATATATATATATACTATTACCTAAGCTACAGCACTAAATGGAAAAGCAAGATGCTATAAGCCAAATGGGTCCAACAGGGAAAAATAGCCCAGTGAGGAAAGAAAATATGGAAATGAATTAACTGAAAGAGAAGTAGTGAACGATTAGAATAAAATATTTCAAGAAAAGTAAAATTAAAATAGATCTTACATATTATTATTATTATTATTATTATTATTATTATTATTATTATTATTATTTGCTAAGATAGAACTCTAGTTGAAAAAACAGAATGCTATAAGCCCAAGGGCTCCAATAGAGAAAATAGTCCAGTGAGGAAAGGAAATAAGGAAAAAATACAAGAGTAGTTTAAGGACAATAAAACCATTAGAATAAATCTTTCATATGTAAACTATAAAAACATAAAAAAAAACAAGAGGAAGAGAAATAAGATAGAATAGTGTGCCTGAGTACACCCTCAAGCAAGAGAACTCTATCGCAAGCCAGTGGAAGACCATGGTACAGAGGCTATGACACAGCCCAAGACTAGAGAACAATGGTTTGATTTCGAAGTGTCCTTCTCCTAGAAGAGCTACTTACCATATCTAAAGAGTGTCTTCTACCCTTATCATGAGGAAAGTAGTCACTGAACAATTACAGTGCAGTAGTTAACCCCTTGAACGGATAAAAGAATTGTTTGGTAATCTCAGTGTTGTCAGATGTATGACAACAGAGGAGAACCCTCAAAGAATATACCAGACTATTCCGTGCATATGTAGGCAAAGGAAAAATAACCCATAACCAGAGAGAGGGATCCAATGTAGTACTGTCTGGCCAGTTAAAGTACCCAATAATTCACTAGCGGTAGTGTCTCAACGAGTGACTGGCGACCTTTCCAACGTACTACCTACTATATATATATATATATATATATATATATATATATATATATATATATATATATATATATATATATATATATATATATATATATATTTATATATATATGTATAAACACACACACACACACACACACACACACACATATATATATATATATATATATATATATATATATATATATATATATATATATATATATATATATATATATATATATATTTACACACACACACACACACACACACACATATATATATATATATATATATATATATATATATATATATATATATATATATATATATATATATATATACCTAGAGAGTTATTGGGT
>NC_090732.1:96246273-96268773 GCF_036898095.1 Palaemon carinicauda | reverse complement strand
TGTGCTCGGGAGAGATGCTCTTTCTCTGAGGATTCATAAAAGAACTGGTGCTTAACTTTATGAAGAGCAAAATCAAGTTAAAAAAACGGGGAAATTTTTGACACATTAATATATTACTTGTTCTGATAGTTGATAGAGCAAGGGCCAACGAGAAAACTGGAGGTTTCAAAATGAAAACTAGAAACCTCCCCACCCCCCTTTATCTTTTAAAACTTATTTATATAACTTTTTTTTATATTACTTCAGCATTATCAAGCTACATTGAGGAACATAGGAATGAGGACAGTTTTATCAAATACATTTTTTTTTCAATGAATATCTTTGATATTGAATGCAGTACAAACTGATTCATTGTTTAATCAATGGACTAAAATTACCGCTTTGAATGGAAGCCGAACATATATTGACAATTTATACAATAATAAAAACTTTGCAGCCTTTTTTCCATTTAAGAGTATTAAATATTTGATCAAATATTTTGATTCCAGAGCAGTTTCCCTCCATATGAAAATTGCTATTGCTTCTCAGTTCAATAATTTTTAGAATATTAGCAGTAGACTTTTTGTAATGATTTTTAGTGCAGCTGAAAAGGGCAGTAAGATGCACATCAATGGGTTATACAGTAACATAACTCAAATTGAATATTTAACTGGAAATTTACAACAACAACAACAACAACAACAACAACAACAACAACAATAATAATAATAATAATAATAATAATAATAATAATAATAATAATAATAATAATAATAATAATATATCTATCAAGGCACTTCACCTAATTTTGATGGTATCCGATATAAAAAAAAAAAAAAGGAGACAAAAGGGGAATTTTTTTTCTCTTGTTCCTCCCAGCCAAACGAGGTATTCAGCCCAGTTTGGTTGGTTCTGCTAGAGTGCAAAAGACCACTTTCACCCGTTATCCACCACAAAATTATGAAGCTTCATAGTCTGAATCCCCTACTGCCGCTACCTCAGCGGTCACCAAGGCAACTGGAGGAAGCAGCAGTGCCTATCAGAACTGCATCATAATTGCACGCCATTCATTCCCATTTCTAGCACGACCTTTTGCCTCTGACATCTATTCACCTATCACCTGGAGATTTCTTCACTTCATCCATCCATCCAAACCTTGGCCTTCCTTTTGTACTTATCCTATCTACTCTTGCACTCATTGCCTTCTTCAGCAAACGCCAATTTTCCATTCTTTTTACATGGCCAAACCACTTCCACACATTCATATCTACTCTAGCTACTAAATAATTTCTTACACCCGTTCTCGCCCTCACTACTTTGTTCCTAACACTTTCTAATGAAGATACACCTACCATTCTCCTCTGAGAATTCATCTAGAACACATTCAATTTCTGTCTCTCCGTCACTTTCATTCCCCACAACTCCGATCCATACAATCACAGTTCGTACAATCACTTTCTCATATAGAACTCTTTTTACATTCATGCCCAACCCTCTGTTCTTTATCAATCCCTTCCCTGCCCCTAACATTTTACTTAATTCATTCACTCTCTGACGTACATCTGCTTCCACTCCACCATTTGCAGCAACAACCGACCCAAAGTACTTAAACTGATCTACTTCCACAGATAACTCTCCATTCAACATGATAATCAACCTAGCACCACCTTCCCTTCTCGTGCAGCTGCAATGGTAGAAATGGCCTGATTTCGATTCTAAGTACAAAAATTTTGAATTTGACTGGTATCAGTGTGACAGAAGTATTACCAACTTTTGTCTCTCTTTGTTGCTAAGTTGCTAATTCAATAAAACCTCGGTTTCTGGGGGCCCGGTTCGATTCCCTGGCCGAACAGAAGCTATTATCTTTGAGTTGATTACCCCTTGTGTCTCTGATCCAAAGGTAGAGAGAATCCAGATATTAGGAGGTGTATAATATATGGTTTATATCAATATACATGAGAAACACGTCTAAATGGGCAAAATTATCATTAATCATAGCCAAGTACAAACTTAACAACAATCTACAATGGCGGAGATGGTTTGATTTTGATTCTTTAAAAAAAAAAAAAAAAAAAAAAAAAAAAAAAAAAAAACACCTGAATTCGACAGGTATATTATGGCAGAACTGTTAACAACTTTTATCTCTGTTTGTGGCCGAGTTGCTAAGTCAATGGAACCTCGGTTTCTTGGGCTCGGGTTTGATTCCCTGGCCAACCAGAAGCTATTATCTTTGAGTTGTTTCCCCCTTGGGTTTCTGATCCCGAGGTAGAGAGAATCCAGATATAAAGAGGTGTACAATATATGGCTTATATAAATATATATGAGAAACACGTCTAAATGGGCAAAATCATCGTTAATCATAGCCAAGTACAAACTTATCACCAAGCTACAATGGTGGAGATGGGTTTATTTTGACTCTTAGTACAAAAAAACCTGAATTCGACACGTATAAGTATGGCAGAATTGACAACTTTTATCTCTCTTTGTGGCCGAGTTTCTAAGTCAATGGAACCTCAGTTTCTTGTGCCCGGGTTCGATTCCCTGGCCGACCAGAAGCTATTATCTTTGAGTTGATTTCCCCTTGGGTCTCTGATCCCGAGGCAGAGAGAATCCAGACATTATGAGGTGTATAATATATGGCTTTTATGAATATATACAGTATATATGTGTTTATATATGTATATAAATTGAGCTCAGATTAAAATGGAGAATAATAGTGTTATGTTCTCTAGACAATTGGACCGTCTGGTTTAGAATAGAATCCTATGATAATTTCAACAATAATGTCTGGTTGCTTATATACAACTGATATTTGATACTGTTAGCTTCACTGATGATGACACATCCCTGATATTCAATTTATATAAACAGGTAGCCTACAAAAAAAAAAAAAAAAAAAAAAAAGCTCTGACTTCACCTAAGCTGGAATATCTATGTAAGCAAATGCTGCAACTATAATTTATATCATCATATTAGTAATATTTCAATTGTAGGACAGATAGCCACCTCTCCATCATAGTACTAACTGGCTTAGAATACTTGTTAATATATTCTCTTTTTTTGGGGGGGGGGGGGGGGGGAGGAGAGCCTCGGGTTAAATCTTAATGCGTATTTATAGACTTCGTCTATCTTATTAAAACCTAAAAAGGAAAACGGGGTAAGTCGTTTTTTCGAGATGTCCGACAAGTTTCGGTAATTTTCAACATACATTAAAGGAAAATGAAAAAAGAAAAAAAAAATAAATAAAAACTTCAATACTTACAATGCACAATAAGGCCACCAATTGTCTCGAATACAAAAAAAAACATTCGCCTCCCACTATTCAAAACCCGTCATTTCAGCTCATAACAAACAGCCTTCTTGAAAAAAAAAAAAAAAAAAAAAAAATTCATATGGGAGAAGGGAACCCCTAAAATCCCAATTCTCTCTCTTTCTCCGCCTGATTTACTTTCACATCATCATAATAAACTGTGGCTTGCCACTGGAAGTGAGCTCGTTAATTAGAGTTCAATATTTACGTGGCTTAACTAACAAAGGAATTTCAAGAACCCCGAGAAGTCATCTGCAGAATATGAATTATCCAACTGGAATCTGATGACACTACAAAGCCCTCCAAAATAAACGATAGAAATGTCCTGAAAAGTTCAAAGTTAATTTCAAAGCCATTTGTCCAAAATATTTATACGGTTAGCAGTAAGAATTTAAATCACTGTGACAGTTCAACAATGCATCAAATATACTGAATCAAAGATAATTCTGTTCCTTCACCAAAACTGGTTCCATTCAAAATTGACGAAATAGATCTAAGGAAATACATACTAAGACTTCTTAGCTCAAAACAAAAATAATTTTACTTTGGTTACGATGATATTAATTGTTGAAATCTTATTACTTAATGTTTTATTATCTTACGAACTCTCAAAATGCCCTTTTTATACCATTTATTGTCCATAATACGATTAGAAATATGTAGGAAATTATTCATGAATGAAACCCATGAACATTCAGAGATTCTGAACAATTCACATGACCTAATCCATGTTTATCATGACCTACGCTACATAAAGGTTAATATTCTAAAGAAATGCATCATTTTAAGTGATCAAGCTTGGCTTTATAAAATTCTTTATTATTGTCATTATATATATATATAAATATATAAAACTATTACTATCTATATATATATATACACACTCACATATATATATACATACATATATATATATATATATATATATATATATATATATATATATATATATATATATATATATATATATACACTCATATATATATATATATATATATATATATATATATATATATAAAAATGTAGATATATATATATATATATATATATATATATATATATATATATATATATATATATATCATTTATATATATAGGTACACACACACACATATATATATCATTTATATATATAGGTACACACACACACACACACACACACACACATATATATATATATATATATATATATATATATATATATATATATATATATATATATATATACATATATATATATACATATATATATATAATGATAATAATAAAGAATTTTTTAAAGTTCCAATAATAATTACATATCCACGTCAAGGAATGTAGAACATTCCCAAAATTCAGACACACTCGTGAAAGGAGTTCTTGGTCTATATATCAAACAAGTAAGGAGAGTGCATACCATAATACCAACAAAGGCTCCAGGAAGACATTACAATTTTATGACTGATTTATTTCAATGGATTTCTGATGACTCGTGCCGTCTCAAAAAACACGTTGACAAATATCAGTGTACAAATTCCCCTTTTTATGTCTTTTGATCCATTTTGATTGTGTAGGAATGTTTCCTTTTAATTCAAATTAATCCAGCCAAAATCTTGGGTAAATAAACTTTAGGTTAGTTTTTGTGATTTTTTTCCACAATAATAACAGTAGTTCAGCTGCACGGCAAGTTTGAATGATATGTTAAATGGGGGTTAACTTTCCCTCCTTTGCCAGTTCTACCGCTTAGCACGAACTTCACGCTGAACAGTTTGGAAGCTCTATACGAGTCAGCTTCCCCTAATTATGCTTATTAGATTAAACTTCTCTGGATCTTAGGACTTGAATATCGCAAACAACCATTCTACACCTTCATATTCCCATTTACATTTTAAAGTTACAATGATCTGTTTTGACATATTTGAGATATTTGCTTGCAAAGATGCGATGATAAATACTTTTAAAAACTAAGAATATGATTTCAACGATTTTTGTGAGGTAAAAGCATCAAAATATTCATTTTGTTAAAAGATACTTATTATACATTTTCAAGAACAGTCCAAACAATCAATTATTTGAGAATAAGGAAGACAAGGGATATTTGTAATCGAAACATACTGCAGATGATAATTCAATATAGGGGAACGAACCTTAATGCTTATTTGTTCCAGAGAAACTCACTTAAGTTTATTAGAGAGAGAGAGAGAGAGAGAGAGAGAGAGAGAGAGAGAGAGAGAGAGAGAGAGAGAGAGAGAGAGAGAGAGAGAGAGAGAATTATGTTTATTTCATAGAATGCTTAAAACTGCTCAGATACGTCATAACATACGACAACATTCACGCATGGAAATTATACTTATGGAAAACAAGAGAATAGCGTCAAATTTCTATATCTACAAAACAAAAACGAAAAGAGTCAAATGGAAAGAATCTCACGACCAAAAACCAGTCCGCTTTACTGGATTTCCTCTGAGTAAATATGGTTGACTAATGGCCGAGAGACTCACGCTGACGAAGGTCGACTTTGACTTTGACAAATGACCTGTCGTAAGAGGTCAGTGAGCAATGCCTTTTGCATAGAGGTCACTGAACCAAAGGACTCACAGTTTCACGAATTGGTTTTTATCGCGAGATATTTCAAGATCTTGAAAGCTGTTTAAAAGTATATAGTTGTCCCAGTTTTCCATTAACAATGCTCCGGATCTTTTAGAATGGCCACAATGTAAGATACGGTAATAAAAATAAGATTTTCAATCTCTTTTTTAAGGTTTATCCTTTTTTTTTTTTTATTTTGATGCCGACCTTGCTTGGTACGATTTGAAATCCTTATAAAGAATCACATTCAAAATGCAGAGATTCATTATTCTAATTCATTAAGTTTACATTGATAAATAATCAAAAAAAAAAAAAAAAGGAAATAACTACGAAAACACTCGAGGGTTGATTTTTTCCTTATCGAGGACATTTCACAATCATAATGGAATGATATCAGAACTGAAATTAGTTTTTTACAGCAATGTTTTTTTTTTTTTTTTTTTTTTTTTTTTTTTTTTTTTGACGTGGAGTCCCATGGTGGTGCAGTGTAGAAGGAAATGTAGGTGGGTCATACTTCTTTATTTGCAAGCTATATTGCAGCTATCTTTCAGAATACCATGCAGATATTTTTCCCTTTCAATCTCATTTGTTGTCTTGAAAAACCTACTTTGGCGTTTTCTGTTTTTTTTTTCATTCATGCCAACATGCCATAATATAATACATACATATATTCATATTATATATATATATATATATATATATATATATATATATATATATATGTATTCATATATATATATAAATATATATATATATATATATATATATATATATATATATATATATATATATATATATATATATTACACGCTATATAAACACACACACACACACACACACACACATATATATATATATATATATATATATATATATATATATATATATATATATATATATATATATATATATATATTACACGCTATATAAACACACACACATATATATTTATATATATATATATATATATATATATATATATATATATATATATATATATATATATATATATATATGTGTGTGTGTGTGTGTGTGTGTGTGTAAATATGCATGTAAATTTTATATGTATATATATATACATATATATACATATAAAATATATATGCATATTTACACACACACACACACACACATATATATATATATATATATATATATATATATATATATATATATATATATATATATATATATATATATATATATATATATATATATATGTATGCGTGTGTGTGCGTGTAAATATGCATATATATTTGATATGTATATATATATAAAAAAATTTTAAGTAATTTTTATTTTTCCTAACATACTTACCGAGAATTACTTCCTTAGGAGGGTCCTTGACCTCTCAATCTCGACCAAGATTTTCCCGCGCTACCCCCCTATCTCGCTCCATATAGTTTCTACCCCCGCCGCCAGGATAAGCCCTGCGGCCCGGATTAAGGCAGGTCACTGCTTTCCCGGGTCAGGATGCTCATTAAGTTCGCCGTTTAGCCCAACCCGGCAATGGAAGAATGGCACTCGGGGACGGAAGGGAGGGCCATTACCCGGAAGTAATTCTCGGTAAGTATGTTAGGAAAAATAAAAATTACTTAAAATTTTTGATTTGTTCCAACACAAATACTTACCGAGAATTACTTCCTTAGGAGACTTATACTTTAGGAGGAGGGAGAGCCATTCTGCCACTTTGGTCTGGCACATAGTGCCTGGAGGGCTACGGAATGCGGGGGTACAGAGAGCGGATAGGGGGTAACAGCGGAAACCTTACGCTTATATTTTAAGACTTACCTCTTCACATCTTCTCTACTGAGTCTTCTCCTGAAGAAGTAGGGACGAGTCTATTCACTGTTGGGGACGTCTTCTAGCCTACCGCTACACAGCTTGGAGGGCGGCGATGACTGTCCCAATGGAGAATCCATCCAAAGACTTTCTTGAGTAGTCTTTGAGATAGTGGGCCGTGAAGGTCGACTGGTGTGACCAAGTGCCGGCCTGTAGGATCTGCCCCACTGCCATGTTTCTCTTAAAGGCCAAGGAAGTGCTCAGGCCTCTGATGTCATGGGGGCGGGGAGTGCCTGGTACTGCCACCTTGTCCTCTTCATAAGACCTAGTGATGACTTGTCTCAGCCAGAAGGAACTAGTGTTCTTGGACACTTGCTTCTTATTAACGCCTGAAGAGACGAAGAGGTTCTTGGCACCTGGGCGGAGATGAGCCGTCCTTTCCAGGTATTTCCTGATCGTCCTGACTGGGCATAACTTCAGGTCTTCCGTATTGCCTGTCTTGGGGATGGCCGGAATTGAGAAACCTTCAAACCTCGGGTCCCAGACTGCTGGGTTCTGAGTCTTTGCTACAAAGAAGGGTACGAACTTGAAGGATACCTCCCTCCACCCTTTGGAGTGTGCCACGTCGTAGGAGAGACCGTGGATCTCACCTACTCTCTTAGCTGAAGCCAAGGCCAGCAAGAAGACTGTCTTGAGGGTGAGATCTTTGTCCCCGATATCTTTGAGGGGTTCAAAGGGAGGACGACACAACATTTTCAGGACCTTGGCCAGGTCCCATCTGGGCACTCTCCTGGCTTGAGGAGGACAGGATTGTTCGAAACTTCTAATCAGCATCCCTATGTGTCTCGAGGTCCCCAGGTCGATGCCTTTCAGGAGAAAGACTTGGCCTAAGGCTGCTCGAACTCCTTTAATAGCCGGGATTGACATCCCTATTTTATCCCTAAGGTACACGAGAAAGTCAGCTATGTCAGGGACCGAGGCTTTAAGAGGTCTTATGTGTTTTGCCGCGCACCACTTCGTAAAGGCGGCCCACTTCGCCTGGTAGACCACGGTAGAGGATTTTCTTAGGTATAGGGACATCCTCTTAGCTGTGGAGGAGGAGTACCCCTCCTTCTTCAGGAGCCGCTCGATAGTCTCCAGGCGTGAAGGTGAAGAGAGAGAGGGTTGTCGTGGAACTTGAGGAAGTGAGGTTGACTCAGTAGATCTGACCTGGGGGGCAGAGGCCACGGCGGGTGGCTTGCCAGGTCTTTTAGATCCGCGAACCACTCTCTCTCCGGCCACCAGGGCGCTACCAAAGTCATCTTTAGGTTTTGGGAGGTTCTTACTCTGGTGAGCACCTGCCTTAGCAGCGTGAAGGGGGGAAAGGCATATACGTCCAGGTTGTCCCACTTGTGCTGGAAGGCGTCTTCTAGGGCTGCTCCTTTGTCTGGTACCGGGGAGCAATAAACCGGTAACTTGGCGTTGAGCTTCGTTGCGAAGAGGTCCAACACCGGGGAGCCCCAGTGTTGAAGGATGAGTCTGGCCACTTCTGGGTGTAGGGACCATTCCGTCCCTACTATCTGACCTATCCTGCTGAGGCCGTCGGCTAGCACGTTCCTTTTCCCGAGGATGAACCTTGCTAGCAGTGTCACCTGGTGCTCGTCCGCCCAATGCAGGATGTTTACGGTGAGGTCGCACAGTTCCTTCGACTTCATGCCACCTTGTTTCTTGATGTAGGCTACCACCGTGGCGTTGTCGCACATTAGGGCCACGGTGTTTCCCTTCAACCGACTTGCAAAGTGCAGACATGCCTTTTGTACTGCTTTTAGCTCCAGGACGTTGATGTGGAGTTGCTTTTCGGTCTCCGACCAGGTCCCGCTTGCTGTTTCCTCCCGCAGGTGGGCTCCCCACCCTAGGCTGGAGGCGTCTGTGAACAGGAGAAACTCGGGGGGACAGGACCCGAGGGGCATCCCCTTGAGGGAGTTCGACTGGCATCGCCACCATTTTAAGGCTGCTCTCGTGTCCGGAAGGACCGGAATCGATGTTTTCTGAGAGCCTGTCTGGGACCATAGAGCCTTGAGATTCCATTGTACGGGTCTGAGCCGTATCTTCCCTTGGGGAACCAGTTTCTCTAATGAGACCAGGTGACCTATCAGCCTCTGCCAGTCTTTCGCCTTCCTGGGAAGCTCCGACAGGAACGGCTGAATGATCTTGATGAGGTTCTGTATCCTGTCTTCCGAGGGGAAGGCCTTCCCCTGCACGGTGTCCAACGTCATCCCCAAGTACCCCATTCTGTTGGATGGAGTTAGGTTCGATTTCTCCAGGTTGATAATGATTCCCAGACTCCTGCAGAACTGGAGGAGGTCCTTCCCTTGCTCTTCCAAGAGGGCCTTTGAGCTGGAAAGGAGCAACCAGTCGTCCAGGTATCTGATGAGGCGGATACCTCGTTCGTGAGCCCATACTGAGACTGTCGCGAAGACCCTCGTGAACACTTGAGGGCCCGTCGACAGTCCGAAGCAGAGGGTCCTGAACTGCAGGATCTGGGAGCCCCATTTTACCCGGAGGAACTTCCGACTCGACGGGTGGACCGGAATCTGGAAGTACGCGTCCTTGAGGTTGACCGTCATCATAAAATCTTTCTCCCTCAAGGACATCAGGACGGATTTTGGGGTGTCCATCTTGAAGTTCGTCTTCTTGACGAACTTGTTGAGGGCCGACAGGTCTATCACCGGTCTCCATCCCCCCGTTGCTTTCTCCACCAGGAACAGGCGGCTGTAGAAGCCTGGCCCTGGGAGAAGGACTTCTTCCATGGCTCCCTTCTCCAACATGGAGGAAACTTCTTTTTGCAGGGTAGCCCTTTTCAACGGGTCCCTGGGAGCCAACCATTCTGTCTGGGTGGCTGGAATAAGAGGGGGTGGATCCGCTATGAAGGGGATCCTGTAGCCTTCTTTCAGGACGGACACCGTCCAAGCATCCGCCCCATGCGTTTTCCATGCTTGCCAATATGGTCTGAGGCATCCCCCAACCCGAGGCCTGGGCGGGAGTAGGGGGCCTCTCCCTCTACCTTCTCCTAGAGGGGCGGCCTGATCTGCCTCTCTTCGAGGCGGAGTAACCTGATCTGAAGGAGCTGGCAGAAGCTGGAGCTCCCCTGCAGGAGGGCTGTGGAGTTGATGTCCAGGAGGAGGCGGGGGCGTCCCTCCTCGAAGAGCTGGGGATAGCCTGAGGGGTCACGGCACTATCCGAGACTGACCTCCTGTAAGGAGGCCTCCTGGAGGATGTTTGTTTGGGGACGTTGGCCTCTCCCCTCTTGGACACCTTCTCCATCAGCACTTCTAGTTCCTTCAACGGAAACAGCGACTCGCCTCCTAGGGGTAGGCTACGAATCACTCGAGCCTCTCTATCCGGGATTTTTCTTGTCAACTTGGAAAGCACTGTGTCCCGCTTTCGAAGGACCCAGTTGGCCGTCAAGGAGAGTGCCTGATAAGCCATAAACTTTAGGGCTTTCCCCCCGGGTCGTCGGGGTCTGTGGAGGCCTGTACATTAACCAACGTGGAGGCCCACCAGTCCAGCCATGAGGAGACGTTAACCATATCTCTTGACATCTCCTCCATCATGCCGGCTTCAGAGGGTGAGAAGGACACAGTGGCTGAATAGGCCCTTTCGTCCGAGCCGCCCTGTCCCAGGATGTCTAAGGCTGGGTCCACCCTACAGGGACCTGGGCGCCGTCCTTCCGGGATATAAACTTTGCCCTGTAGTTTGAGACCCTGGAGGAGTTTGGAGGCACTCTGGGACTTTGGGGGCCTCCGCACTGCTGGCCACCAAGTTGTCGATGTATTCTTGTCCCAGTACTAGGTCTGGGGCGAGAGGCAGAGCCAGGGAGGACTTCGGAAGGACGTCACGGTGAGTATATCTCAAGAGGCTCGACCTCCAGGCATTCACCTTAGGCGCCGAGGGTTCCGGAATTTCATGGAGCCTTCTGACGAGGCCTACCACCCTTCTGTAGGCGGAGTCCTCCGACGGGGAAGCCTCGCCTCCGTCGACCGAGGCCTCGGCTTGGCGTAGGGGCGCCGTGCTTGGGCGGTAGACCGGCCGTTCTCCTCTCGGTCCCGGGGAGGACGTCCCGTAACCGTAGGGTGCCCCGTACGCGGGTGGGTCTCGCCGTAGGGCGGGGGCCACCGACTCCGGGAGGCCTTTCGACTGCCCCAAGGCTCTGAAAGAGGAGGACACGGTCCCGGTGGGAAGACCCGACCCCGGAAACCGGTCCTTCCTGCTCGACGACCGCCCCAGCTGGGCTGGTTCGGTCGGGCTGCCTTCTCGGAAGCGCGCTTCCCCCCGCTGGGCGGGGTGAACCGGAGGCCTCGAGGACTTGTGCCTAAGAGCGAGGTCCTTCCTGCGTGGCAGGTCGAGCGGTTCTAGGCTGTGTGTAGGCAGTGACAACCTAGAGGCTCGTTCACTGGACCCAGAGTCTGGAGAGCGGTGCTTTCTGGACTCTCCTGAGGGGACGTAGACCCATTCGCCGCCGGGAGAGACCTCCCTCTTGTACTTACGGGAGTGAGAGCGTGGGCGCTTCCTGTTGTGCCGCGACCTCGACCTGGAGCGGGAACGATCACTATCGGTCCGCTCTCTCTTCCGGTGCCGTTTCTCCCTGCGTTCTCCTCCGGAGGATGAATCTGCTTCCGAAGAGTCCGAGGGCGCCACGTTCCTCGCGTAACGACTGCTCGAGTGATGCGTGGGGGAGGCTCTTCGCCGTCGATCGTCCGAGACAGGGTGCTGGAGGAAGTCCTCGGGAACTGCTGTAGAGATCGAGGGCACCGAGTCTACTCTGTCCCTGCTAGGAGGCCAGGTACCCAGGGACACGTCCATCCTTAGCGGTGACCTCCCCGGAGTCTTCGGCAATTTCCACCCGAAGCCATCGCTACTCGGGCGACGAACTCTAGCGTGGTTGTCCTCTGGCGGGGGAGAACCCGACGCACCGGCCCACGAGGGCGGGGGGGAGTCTGAAATAGCCACACTGCCCCACACTGGGTCTTCTGAGGAAGCGTGATCCCCTGCCACGTGGACCGATTCACCCGAAGCACTAGCGGCCCTTCCGTTCTCTCCAGAGGGGCCAGCCCTTGGTTCCTCCCTCACACTGGGTTCACCGGGGATAACACTATGGCTAACAATAACACTGGGGGCTTGTTGCCCACTCCTCTGCGATCACTGACCGACTGTAAAGAGGACACGCCACTCACTTCCTTGGGGGAACGCTTCGACGACTTCTTTTTCTTGGTACTATACCGTACCCACTGAATGCCGTCCCAACTCACGCACTCGGGACACGTGTCCGAGGAGGAACAAACTTTACCCCTGCACGTGGAACAAAGGGAATGAGGGTCCACTTCTGGCTTAGAGAGGAAAGCCCCGCATGACTTTCCTGCTCTAGGACCAGGGCAACGACGCACATGCTCCATCGTTCGCACACGAAGAGCCAACACTAACGAGTTACAGGAACACTGGATATAAGCAAGGGGAACGTACTGAGAACACTTTGCGAAAACGCACTATCGCAGAATAAACACAAGTCCCCACACTGGAAACACGTGGGATCACAATGCGCCAAAGGATCGAGAGTTAAGCGAGAGGGTGAGATGTTTCACATCTCACGACCAAGAACTTAATGAGCATCCTGACACGGGAAAGCAGTGACCTGCCTTAATCCGGGCCGCAGGGCTTATCCTGGCGGCGGGGGTAGAAACTATATGGAGCGAGATAGGGGGGTAGCGCAGGAAAATCTTGGTCGAGATTGAGAGGTCAAGGACCCTCCTAAGGAAGTAATTCTCGGTAAGTATTTGTGTTGGAACAAATATGTTTTATAAATATATATATATATATATATATATATATATATATATATATATATATATATATATATATATATATATATATATATATATATATATATATATATATATATATATATATATATATATATATATATATATATATATATATATTTATAAAAAATATACATATATATATACATATAAAATATATATGCATATTTACACGCACACACACGCATACACACACATATATATATATATATATATATATATATATATATATATATATATATATATATATATATATATGTGTGTGTGTGTGTGTGTATATATATATATATATATATATATATATATATATATATATATATATATATATATATATATATATATATATATATATATATATATGTGTGTGTGTGTGTGTGTGTGTGTGTATATATATATATATATATATATATATATATATATATATATATATATATATATATATATATATATATATATATATATATATATATATATATATATATATATATATATTATCATTATCATTAAATTTACCAGCTAAAGCTATAACACTAGTTGGAAAAGCAGGTTGCTATAAGCCCAAGGGCACCAACTGGGAAAAATAGCTCTGTGAGGATAGGAAACAAGGAAATAAATAAACTACACGAGAGGTAACGAACAACTAGAATAAAATATTTCAAGAGCACCGATAATATTGAAATAATTTTTTCATATATGAACTATAAAAACTTCAATAAAAATAAGAGGAAGCGAAATAGAATAGAATAGTGTGCCCGATTGTACCCTCAAGCAACAGAACTCTACCCAAAGACACCATAGTGCAGAGGCTATGGCACTACCCATGGCTAGAGAACAATGGCTTGATCTTGGGGTGTCCTTCCCCTACAAGAGTTGCTTACCATAGTTAAAGTAGCCAACCCCTGAAGCGAAGAAGAATACATGTCGACTTGTAAACCCATATATATATATATATATATATATATATATATATATATATATATATATATATATATATATATATATATATATATATATATATATATATATATATATATATGTGTGTGTGTGTGTGTGTGTGTGTGTGTTGGGTGTGTGTGTGTGTGTGTGTGTGTGTGTGTGTGTGTGTGTGCGTGCGTGTGTGTGTGTGTGTGTGTATCTGAGTGTGCATATCATCATCATCAGCCGTTCCTAGACATAACCTTTCACCTGTGTCTGGTTATGGTCTGGTTATGCCAGTCCACACAAGCAAACTTTCTTAGTTCGTCAATCCATCGTCTTCTCTTCCGTCCCTTGCGTCTTGCATCTTTTGTATTCTCTAGGAACCCATTATGTTATTCTTAATGTCTATCTATTATCTGTCCTTCTCATTATATGTCCTGCCCATGTCCATTTCTTTTTCTTATATGTTAGAATATACTCGACTTTAGTTTGTTCTCATATCCATGTTGCTTTTTTTTTTCTTTCTCTTAGTGTTATTACCATCATTAATTTTTCCATAGCTCTTTGGGCTGTAACAAGCTGATGCATAAGTTAATGCTGATAGGACAATCTCATTAAATACTTTTCTTTAAAAAAAAAAAGTGGCAGTTTACATTTCATAATCTGATTTTGTTTACCAAAAGCTCTCCATCCCATTCTTATCCTTCTTTTAATTTTGGTCTAGTATCCTGGTAGAACACTTACTGACTGCCCTAAGCACGTACATGCATAAACAATCTCTAGAGGCTTGTCCAAAACCCCTATTTGTTGATTCTACATTTTCATTGATCATTATCTTAGTTTTACCAATATTAATTTTATGTCCTATATTTCTGCTTTCTCTATTCAAATCTTCTATCATATTTTGCAATTCTTCCCATAATTCACTAAACAGAACTATATCATCTGCAAATCTTATGTTGTTAAAGTATTCCATATTAATAACAATTGCTAAATTTTTCCAATCTAAATTTTCATATAAACTTCTTCTAGACATGCCGTGAATAATTTAGGAGATAATGGGTCTCCCTGTAGAACTCCTTTCTCAATCAGAATTTTCTCATTATCATTAGGTAGTTTTAAGATTGCTGTACTTCTTGTATAGATACCTTAAAGTGTTCTAACATAAGATTCATCTACTCCTTGTCTTTGAAGAGCTTTCATTTTTACTGAAGTTTTAAACAGAATCAAAAGCTTTCTCATAGTCTATGAATGCCATACATGGTGGTTTGTCATTCTCTGTTGATTTTCCTATTGCCTGGTTAATTACAGGGATATGGTTGGTGGTTGAGTATCCATTTCTGAATCCTGCCTGCTGTCTTAATTTATTAACTCTAGCTGGCTTCCTATTCGGCCTAATATGATCCTTGTAAATTTTATACATAATGTAGAGTAAACTTATTGGTCTGTATTTTTTTCGATCTTTTGTGGCTGCCTTTTTTTTTTTTTCTAAGAATAATGATGAATATTTTCAAGATGCAGGTGCAGAGCATTCTTGCTGACATTTCGTGTGAAGTTCAGCCAATTTTACTATCATGAAATTTCCTTCCCATATTATTCAATAAAGTGTCATGCCATCTTTTCCTGCTGCTTTTCCTCTTTTAATACCTTTTATTGCTTTCTTTACCTCTCCTAATGTTATGTTTGGTACATGCTCAGCTGTTTCATTGTTTCTATTGGCAAAGTTATTTCTTATATCACTATTGTATAGCATTGTAAAAAAAATCCTCTGTAATTTTTATCACTCCATCTCTATTGTTCATAATGATTCCATTTTCATGCTTTAAAGCAGACTTCTTTTGGCACCTTATTCCAAGTCTTCTTTTCAATAATTTGATGCGTCTTCCTTTCTATAATATATATATATATATATATATATATATATATATATATATATATATATATATATATATATATATATATATATATATATATATATATATATATATATATATATTTATGTATGTATGTATATATGTATACATACATACATACATACATACATACAGTTAGCCCTCACTTTTCATGGGATCATTCTTTGCGACTGTACTCTTTTGAGACACAGAGAATTATAAAACTTATTGAATAAAAAATCACATATTTGCGGGCGCGCTTCAATTACTCTCATGGCCCGATGATTTCAAACTGACCACATGCCTTTACATCCGGCATCTTTCACTTAATTTCCTTCTCTACACAGCACAAAACTCCATCTCTCTCTCACTCAGCCACAGACTTGCATTGTGTCTCATCTCGTGTATGCATCTCCCATTTTGGTTCTTTTTGAGCAGAATCACGTTTTGATGTAAAAAAAAACTGATGCATTTGTTTAGTATATACTTCTGTACAGTGAATATTTTTATCACGTAATGTACTAAAGATATGCGCTTCTCTACAGTACTGTGCAAGACATGACATAACAAGAGTTGTATCATGTTTCACGACTGCCTAGAACTTTGTATAAAAAGGGTTAGTAGTCTTTATATAAAATGTGTACAATAAGGGAATTTTATCTATAATTGTGTATATATTGTACGATGAGTTGTCAAATGGTGCAAGTCATCCTCCTAAAAATTGCGAACAATTCCAGAAAAGTGTGATTGTTACTTTAACTAATTAAGTAGTTCTGTAGTGATAGTGCTGCACATATATTACAGAAATATACACTCCAGGATTAGTGAGTGTAATATTTATAGGAACAACTCTATTTTGTTGTTATAGGGGTCCCAATGACTAGTGCTACGTACTGTACTGTATCGTAGCCTTACCATATACAGTGCGTAGTACACGTTTGCACATGTACTGTACACTTACTGAAATATGTTTATTCATTAATATGATACTTCCAATGTGATATAAAACAAATAATAACAATATTAAGTGGTACGTAGAGTATTAGTTGACCGCACATAGGCAATGAGCCGTGAGTTGTTATGTTAGGAGTTAAGCCATCCTAAGGCAGCAAGTATTCACAGATTCTTGCTTTTCGCACCTGTCTGTTACGAAACCCCCATGAAGAGCGAAATCTGACTGTGTGTATATATATATATATATATATATATATATATATATATATATATATATATATATATATATATAAATATAAATATAAATATAAATATAGATATATATATATATATATATATATATATATATATATATATATATATATATATATATATATATATATATATATATATATGCATATATATACATATATACACACACATATATACATATATATATATATATATATATATATATATATATACATATATATATATATATATATATATATATATATATATATATATATATATATATATATATATATATATATATATATATGCATATATATATACATATATACACACACATATATACATACATATATATATATATATATATATATATATATATATATATATATATATATATATATATATATATATATATATATCATTATTATACCTTTTGACGCAAAGGGCCTCGGTTAGATTTTGAATCTTTAAATCAATACTACTATATTTATCATACGGAAATATAACTTACTTCATGAAAAGTTGTATTTGTATTTCACGTTATCTGGTATAACAATTTCATTTTCAAGAAGAGTATCTCTGAATGATATTTTGTCCCAAGGCATGCATTCACCTTCATCTCCAGGGATTTGCTCTGTATACTGTGGAGAAATGATCAAAGGAGGATACTCTTTGATTTTAAATAAGATTCCAAGAAACAATTGGATTAATTGCAAATGGACCCAAAATCAATAGAATGAATAAAGAATTCATCTTAGGTCTGGAGTATCTTAAATCCAATCTATTATGACTCTTCCCTCTTTCCAGGAGTAATGGTCCGTCGTTGAGTCTTTCAAAGCACAGAAAAAGCATAAGGCTCTGAAAGCACGTCCAGGTTTTGCAAAGCCCGAGGAAAGCCGAGGAAAACTAATTACTGGAACCTCCTTTAAAGTTTCAGTCTCTATTTACCAGAAGGACAGGAAGTCGGTGGTATCGAAGGACGCACCCATGGAAAATGTTGGGAAAATCCAAGATAATATTATTTTAAAGTTTTGGGTTTAAAAGCATATTTCTAATGATTGATATCAAATACCTTTTGATGAATAGTTACTTAGCTTTTACGACTGCATCAAATAAATGTATTCACGTGCATAAATGGACATTAGTTGGCAAAAGAATCCAAATGTTGCGTTTGTTTGAGAACCTTTTATAGGAATATTATACCTTATAAAAAGTCTAAGGTATGCTAAATTAATTACATACGTCTATAAACAAAATATACATACTTAACTCTCTCTCTCTCTCTCTCTCTCTCTCTCTCTCTCTCTCTCTCTCTCTCTCTCTCTCTCTCTCTCTCTCTCTCTCTCTCTCTCTCTCTCTATATATATATATATATATATATATATATATATATATATATATATATATATGCCTGAAGCCTTTGCTCTACAGTGGGCTGAAAAAAGCTGCATTTCTTGTTGTTGTATATATTATAAATATATGTATATATATAAATAAATATATATATATATATATATATATATATATATATATATATATATATATATATATATATATATATATATATATATATATAGTATATATATATGGATTTCGGCTAAATAGCCTGGTGCTGGGACCTGTGAGGCCATTCAGCATCCAAGGGCATCCAGTGCAAAACCCTAAGATTTATACAATGAGTTAAAAGTTAGAAGAAGTTTGACACCAAGATGGAAGCAAAGACCATGATAAAGTAGAAGGGTATAAAGCAAGTGCAGTTTATGGTTAAAAGAATGCTGCGCAAATCTTAAGTAATGCCTATAGTTTAACGGTACTAATCTCTATAGGGTACACACACGCACACACTCAAACACGCATACACACATACATACACACACACAAACACTCATACATACATACATATATATATATATATATATATATATATATATATATATATATATATATATATATATATATATATATATATATATATATATATATATATATATATATTAGTTCTTTACTCGGCCATATGGTTCATTTGAAAAATTGCACAAAACTTTTTTTTTTTTCATTTAGACTATGATAATTTATCTACAAGTATTATTATTATATATATATATATATATATATATATATATATATATATATATATATATATATATATATATATATATATATTCTATTTTAAATGAAGAGAGAAAACTTCTTACAAATGAATTGCGCGAACCATCGCAAACTTAATCGATGCCCAAATCCTGCAATAAAGTATCTATTTTAAATAATTTGTTGGACATACTGTTTTCCTCTTGTTTATATGTATTTAAAAGACGTTTACTAATGCGTAAAGTCTATCCTTCGTAAGTAAGCCTGAAGTTCCATACTCCTACATCAATTGATATTAAATGTGTTGAGAGTATTATAATGGCATTGTTCTAGTTTCAAGAACTGGCGTGGAGGGAATTTTATACATTATATGTTGAAATGAGCGCTGGGTTCATAGTTGAATGTCGACGGCTGGAAAAAAAGTGAATAACCAGTCCTATTAAAAGTTACACCCTATTATGAAAAAACTGAAAAGTTCCTTAACGAGGTAAAGAAGCTTGACCCAACCAGGCTGAAACCCGTATTCAGGTATAATTTCTTTTGTATGAATTACATTAAATACATTCACTGGCATTCTCAACATTTAACACCCTTTTCAAATAAGAAGTAAAGGGGGAAATGAAAAGAAATCTACAAAAGAAACTTTCTTCACCCCTTCTCCATATTCCCCTTCATTCACCATGAATCGTCTATATCAATTAATACTTCTCTTCCTCCTATCAAAAGCGGGACATCAAAAGAACACTTATCGGTGTTTCCAGCCTCCTTCCAAATCTCTGGCTAACGCTAATGCTGTCTTTGACTTTACACCGGAAACAAGGATTTTTCTTTAAATATTTAAAAACTTTTTGCTGACAGATTTTATAAAAAAATGTTAGGTAATTACAGGTGGAGCTAAGTAATATGTACATCACTTACGGTAGATGTCTATGGTTAATATGATTACTGGGAAGGAATAGTTTCCGAAGATTAACTGTTTTACGTATTAAACAATAAAAACTAAAAAATTAGGATAAGGGACTGAAAATCTCTAATTAAGATTTTAGGTAAGAGCCAGAAGAATTTCAGTATGAAGCATGATAACATTTGGTTAGTATACTTATGATGGAGTCCTATAAAAGGTAGAGAGAAACCACCCGCTTTATAACAAAAGGAACAAAAAGATAAGATGAAAATATGAGTGAAGGTGAATTTGAAGAAAACATTGACCTCAATGAGCGATGGTGTTATTTTGAGAACTTCTCGGTGTTGTTGAATGTGAAAAGGTAAAATGAAGAAAATAAAATTGTCAAGTAGATATTTCAGAGAGCCGGTGTTAAAAATTAGTAAACTGAGGTAAGAAAGATTGTGAAAAAAATCGAAGAAAGAAAAGATAGTAAAAAAAAAAAAAAAAAAAAAAAATAAAAAATAAAACGCTATTATCCAATCGGTATAGGGTTGCTCGAAAAATGCAATCTTTGACGCACTCTGCGACCACCAAAGATTTTTAACTTTTAGGTACGATGGAAAATTAATTCCTTAAGTAATGAAGAGCCATATTGATATTACCACAACCTTCCAATCCACCAACCTTTTCTGAGGAATCGAACCTGGATCCCTCATTTAGTATGCAAGTATGCTATCGATACCACCCGTGATGTCACACCTGATGAAGGCTTAAAACGAGGGATTAGAAAAACCAAAACTACGAATCTAATCAACATAATTGATAGACCTATCTCTTCTCATGTGCTAAGTTACCGAGTGAAAGACAAACCCTGGTTCAATGATGTTTGTAGACGGGCTTATTTGGAGAAGCAGAAGGCCTATCACCTTTGGAAAGGTAACAGATCAGATTTGACTTGGAATAACTATACTCAGTTTAGAGCTTTAGTTCATAGAGTTTATGCTTCAACTGAAAAATAAATACAATTTAACCCTAAAATAAGCCTCTTTTTATATAACCCAGGAACATAAGTGTTGGACTATCCTTAAATCTGCACTCTTAGGAGTAGACGTATGAATTCCTCATTTACTTAAAACCAGATGACTATGTCACTCACTGTCCGAAGGAAAAGGCAACACTTTTGGCGGATGTGTTTGACAGTAAGCAGAGTAATTAGAAACTTGATCTTCCTCATTCATGTTTTCCTGAGGCTAAATTAACTAGTTTAGCTCTTAGATCTCGTGAAATTAAAATTCTCTTGATGAACCTTGATGCTTCTGAAGGTGTCGACCCAAATGGTATCTTTCGTTTATTTTTTATAAAGGCTGCAGATTTCTGAGCTCTAAAGTTATCTTTTTATTTTCCGCAAGAGGAGCTTTTAGTACTTGTTGGAGAATTGTAATGTTACTCCATTATTGAAATGTGTTTGTGGGAGCTCATGTCCAATTGATTACCGTCCAATTTCCATAAGTCCCACATTATCTGAATTTTTTCAAGTCTTTTGGCAAAATGTCTAAGTCTTAATAGTTTTGCAGATGGCAATCATCTGCTCCCTAGTTTACAATTTGGCTTTTGCAAAGGCTTTGGAGAATGCGATGTCCTTCTTACAATCTCCAATGCTCTACAAAAATCCCTTGATTGTGGTCAGGAAGTTTGTATGATTGGCCTTGACTTTATTGCTGCCTTTGACCGTGTTAATCATGAGGCCCTTGTTTTCAAACTCTAACAGATGGGAGTGGGTGGATCTTTTCTTAGCAGAATTATTGATTTTCTATGTAATAGGTCGCAAAGAGTTGTTGTTGATAGGTACCATAGTGAGTATAGGAATGTGATATCTAGTGTTCCTCAGAGCAGTGTTCTTGGCCCATTACTTTTCATAATATATACAGATGACATCTGGTTTGGCCTAGAAAACAAGCTCGTTGCATATGCAGATGATGCTACTCTCTTTGCATCAATTCCATCTCCTGAATGTAAATCTTGGGTTGCTGAGTC
>NC_090732.1:96226273-96233773 GCF_036898095.1 Palaemon carinicauda | reverse complement strand
TTTTAGGAATTAGAATTTAATAAATTTTTATTATATTGCCTAAACTACCGTGGACTCCTCTGGGTCCATGGGTACTTATATTGGCGAAATTATCCTCACAAAGATCTAATAATTGAAACAGATTAATCCAAACTAGCTAAAGTAGAGGGAAAGAAGCAGCAAGATAAATTTATTTTTGTTCAACCCTGAAAGTAAATTGGGACACTGAAACACCTGCACGAAAAAAAAAAAGTTCCAAGAATGTTTAATGGAAATAAAAGAACGTTGTGAAAGGTATATTCACTATCATCATATATTTTCAACATATTGAATAATTAGTAAAATATCTCTTAGAAGGAACTGCTGATGGTAGAGTGTGTTCAATGGAAAATGGACAAAAATATTAAAAGTAAAGTCCATGTGAACTGATAGGAAATAAGTTTGGGAGATGTGAAAATGAAGATTATCTGACTCAAGAACTTTAGAATCTTGCTATGGTCCGAGGAAAAAGTCTCTGAGAGTCGCACGATTGTCCGAATCTCTTACAAAATAAGGACTATCTAACAACAACAAAATCTCCATGAGGCAAGAACTTCTTTCTGATATGGACATTCTGCGAAAAAAAAAGTTTTAGCAATTAATATTTTAGTACATGATTTCAAATTCAGTTATTCTACCCATAAGGATATAACAGTTTAGAAAAAAAAAAAAAAAAAAAAAAAAAAAACAGACAGGTTTCATATCCTCTTAAGGAAGAATACGCTTCCTTTTCGAACACTTCCTTAACAATTCGGACTTTTAAAGATTAAAAAATTACAAAAGGGTCGTAAAATGTCTCTAACACTACAGTGAAATTGTAAAATTCAAACTTATTTTTCCTCATGTTATGAAAGAGGAGCCATCTATAAGAATAGACCGAATGATTTTTCACCTCTGTGACTAAATTTTTATTACTTTTGTTTCCAGAAGTAGATCAAAGGAGGTTTCAAAGGATAGAAAAATAACTTTTCTTTATAAATTAAATTAGGAAAAGAAATGTCCAAATTATGAGGGGTGTATGTGATCGTGCGTGAACACACGCAAAAAAAAGAAAATATATATATATATATATATATATATATATATATATATATATATATATATATATATATATATATATATATATATATATATATATATATATATATATATATATATATACTGTATATATAATCATACCCGTTTCTACATTTACAGAGTTTAAGATATTGAAATGATTAATTTCAGAATCATGAAATAAACTCCCAGTAGAGCCAAAACTTAAATCACTCCTGTGGTACAAGTTGTCCATTATATTAAAGCACTATAAATGCATTAAAATAATATGAATACTAATTACAACTGCGAGTAAGATAAAAAAAAGAAATATGATGAGCAGTAGCCAACATCGTTCAAAATTAATTTTCATGGTTCGCATAACAGAAAAATAATGAGATAAAATTATTTAACATCATATCCTTTGATGAATATAGTAAGTCACTAGAACAATGGTACTATATTTTAAGAAGTCAGAATCAATTTTTCAATGAATACGGGAAATGACAATAAACTCGCATGCATTATATATAAAGGGAGTCCCAAAATAAAGTACCCATTCGTTGACTTCCCAGTTCTCATGCATTTTGTGTACAAGTAGTTGTTCATTGACATAGATACACATACACACACACAGACACATACACACACACACACACAAACACACACACACACACACACATATATATATATATATATATATATATATATATATATATATATATATATATATATATATATGTGTGTGTGTGTGTGTGTGTGTGTGTGTGTGTGTGTATAACCTGTATACAGTATATACTTGCTTGTTTACTTGTTTTGGGTTTAAATCCAACCCTCCACTGAAGTCGAGTGAACTACTTCTCGGGCGGGTCCATATTAATCATCTAACGAAACATTTTCATTATAACTTATACAACTCTTTGATTGTAGCATCTTCCAAATCATATGATCTTGTGAAAAGTAATGTCTTTAGTTTCTTCTTAAATTCAATTGCTCCCTTTAGGTCCTTCATTTCAGTTGGCAGTTTATTATAGTGTCTAGGCGCACAGTAGCTAAAAGCCCTTTCACCAAATTTACTATTTGTTCTTGGTTCAGATAGCCTATGTTTGTCACTCATGTGTCTTGTGTTAACATTTGTTCCTAGTTCTAGTTTATTCAGGCATTCTTTTAGATACTTTGGTTAATTTTGGTTCAGTATCTTAAACGTTAGTAAGAGTAGCTTGTATTCAATTCTCGCTTTTACCGGTAGCCAGTGTAACTTAATTAGTGCAGGGGTAATTCTTTCCCTATTGTGTAGTCCTTTTATTAATCTGGCGGCTCTGTTTTGTACTCACTGAATTTTTTTCAGCTGATAATTTGGTAAGCCATAGAATAGTGAGTTGCAGTAATCAATTCTTGAAAATATGTGGTGATAAATGAGTATGGCCATAGATTTTTCATCTAAGTATTTACTAATAAATGCTATGTTTCTAATATGATAGTTACAATTTCTTACCATGTTATTTATATGTTCGTTCATTGTCAGTCTATCATCCATGATTACTCCAAGATTCCTGACAGATTTCTTTAGGTCAATGATCGATTGACCTATTTCAATTCTTTGGAAGCATTCGATTCTTTTTATATCTTTTTCATTTCCAAAAATAGTACATTCACTTTTGTCTTCATTGAGCTTGAGCTTTTTTGTTAACATCCAAGCCTTAATGTCATTCATTATTTCATGTATCTTTCTTTTAGCTTCATCAACTGATTCTATTGGGAAATAGAATTGTGTATCATCAGCGTATATTTTAAATTTAACTCTGTGAGTTTCAAGTATATTTGCCAGTTCAATCGTGTAAATTTCAAACAGGAGAGGACCTAGTACACTGCCTTGAGGCACCCCTTTGGTTAGTTTTCTTGTCTTAGATTCAACATTTGATATTACTACTTTAACTTTGCGCTTTTCAAGATAACTCACAAACCAGTCGTGTGCTCGTTCTACGATGCCCACAGCTTTAAGGTCTTCCATCAGATATGTATGTTTTACAGTATCAAATGCTGCACTTAGATCAAGCATTACAAGAATGCAACACTTGCCATTTGTTATAATTTCTGTTATGTCATTTTTTATCGCTAATATTGTTGTTTCTGTGGAGTAATTTTCTCTGTATGCAGATTGATCATCAGGTATGACATTAGATTTTTTCAGATATTTCCAGATTTGTTCGTGTACAGCCGTTTCAATAATTTTCGAAAAATATGACAGATTTGATATTGGCCTATATGAACTTAAATTGTCTGCATCACCTTTTCCTTTATACACAGGCTTGATACACGCAACTTTTTCACAATCAGGGAAAACTGCCTGTGTTAGACTCATATTTACCATGTTTCGGTAGGTCTCTTGTAGTCTGGTGAAATTTTCTGCGTCTTTTACATCATTAATTGGAAATGGATCATTTCCGCAGTAGGTTTTTTTTTTTTTACTTTCTTTATTATTCTCATATAATCACTCTGACTTAACTCTTTGAATACCCTTAGCTTATTTACACCTGTTGCTGATGTATTCCTCCGCTCTGTTGTGCTGATGATGTGAAAACTGGAGCAGATTTGATTTATTTTTTCCTCAAAATAATTAATAAAACCATTTGCTAGGCATTTAGGATCATTAGTTATATCGGGCAACACTATTTCTGTCTTTAGACCTAATAGTTTCTTTAGGTTCTTATGTATTTTCCGTGGGTCATTTTCATTGCACACTTTTTATAATAGGCCTTTTTTTTAACTAAGATAAGGTAATTGTAGCGATTTCTAGCTGCTTTGTAATGTTGCCAGTTTTCATTATTTTTATTTCTTTTCCATTTATCCTCCATTCTTCTTTTTCTTTTTTTCTCTTCGTGTAATTCATTATCAAACCAGTTCGATTTTTCTTTAATTGTGATTATTTTTGTTATTTCCGGGCACCTATTATTATAATTAGTTGCAAGTATAGTTTTACTTCTATCAGTAATGCAGTTTATACAGGATTGTCCCTCTACAAGGGTGTGATTCTCTTCACAGTTACAGACTGGTGTTATCCCTTTTATATCCTCTAGGCTTTGTTCAATGAACTCTTTTGGATCAAAGTTAGTCTTAATTCTGTATGTGATTTCCTTCTGTATTGCATTATTTTTTCTAACGTCTATTTCAAAAGACATCAACTTATGCATTGGGGATATAGAGCAGTCAGGTTCAATCTCCATATTTAGTATGATGTTGTTGTTTTTGTTTACTATAACTAGATCTAGTATATGATTAGACTGAGCTGTTGGTTCAGACACTATGTTTTCAAGGTCGTGGTTGTCAATCAATTCTCTAAATTCATTGACATATGGGTCTACTCTGTTATCGAGATGTAGGTTGAAATCACCACATATAACTATATTTCCATTGTCATTCAATGTATCTAGTAAGTTATTAAATTCATCTAGAAACATTCTTTTGCTTTTGCACGGTGGTCTATAGAGTATAACTATTTGTAGATTTACATTTCGAGATAAAATTTTAATATTCATATATTCAAATGAATTAACTATGAGATAATTTCTTACTGTAACTTTGTATGATTTCTTTATTAAGATTCCAATGCCACCACCTCTTTTGTTTTCTCTTGGTTCATGATAAAAGTTATAAGATTTAGGAGTCATTTCATTTATTTTCGATCTGTCACTCACATTACCACTCAACCAAGTTTCAGTTAATAAGCAAATATCCACATCTTGATCACTTACGACTTCCTTGATAATATGAGTTTTATTGCCAATGGATTGTATATTTTTTGGATTATATAATATTTTCTTAATCGAAGCCATGGTCAGTATTGTTTCTGGCTCTTATTATTTCTTGTTTATAAACTTCACAGTTTACTTTGTCATAGGATTTATATTCTGTGTCATCATAGTTCTTTCTCACACAATTTATGCATTTAACTTCAACAACATTGCAATGACCCGCTTTATGTTCTCTCGCGCACTTGGGGCTCGACTGTTTATTCTTGCAATTTGCTACACTATGCCCAAATTCCTGGCATTTGTAACACTGGTAGGGCATGTAATGATCATAAACATTACATATTCTATATGTGGTACTAAGTTTATCTCCATTTTCATAGATTGCTTTACGTATCTTAGGTGTACATTTTATAATATAGTGTTTATGTTTATCCATTCTTGAATTTTCTTGCATTATGATAGTCAGATCATCGTTTTCTACAATGTGTCTATTTAGCCACTGGTTCTTAAGCTTCAGACTTTGAATAATATCATCATCATCTTCTGGTACATTAGTAAGTTTTATCTTCGGTTTAAGTTTTCCTTTTTCAGTAACAGTGATCTTGTTTACATTACCTTGTTCCAATTCTGATTTTGCCTGCTCCAGGTTCTGTTTATCTGCAAATTTTATGATCAGGTGGCCATCTTTTGTTTCAGCAGTACTTTCAACTTGGGCTTTTAATTTGGTCATAATTGTTTTCTTATTATTAACTGCTGACACCTCATCAGTTGATTTTACAATCAATGTTTTCTTTGATTTCAGCTTTTCAGCATATGTGCCAGTTAGATGCTGCCTATCTATGTCATCTTCATTCCTTTTCTTTTCATTTTTTAATTCTTTCATTTCATTTCTTAATTCATGCATCTCATCTCTTGTTTCTTGCAATTTATTTCTCATTTCTGTCATGCTATCCTTCATTTCTTCTATTTTATTCATCAAGACCTGAACCAAATGATGGGACATTACGACTTCTTCATCCAATACTTTTCTTTGTATGTTTGCTGCATCCTCATTGAATTTATCAGTGCAATTTCTACATATGTAATAAATATGTTCGTTACACAATAGTCTTCTGCCAGCTTGAGATAAATTTTCTATTAATCCAGAACATTCGTTTTCAATATGATACCATTTTTGACATCTATTACAACAAATTCCCTCATTGGCAACGACAGTCTTGCAGTGCTCACATAGTTCAGTGTCATCAGATTCCACGGTGGCCAACGATCCATTCGCTGATTCATCATTTCTTCCACAGGCGCCTTCCTCCATGTTGTCACTATCATACACTGGTGTATTCTTCATTATCTGTAGAAATTCATTTGTTTCATCTTCAACTGATTTTCCTGTTTCAGTCTTTTCATGAGGTTTCCTTCTAATTTTCTTAATGGCTCCTAACATTTTCGTAGTTTACACCATATCTAAGTCCAAATGGGTCAGGAAAACCATAATTGGTAACTCTTACCTGTGTCCTAGTTGTAATCAACTATTAAAATGTAGTTTTGCACTATTTAGTATTCCAATGACGCTGATTCCAGTTTACATAACTTAATGATATAGGAAATTATTAACTTAACGATTTTCACTTTTAACTTGCCACTATTGTTGTTAAATTTCAACAGAGCACTTCTTCAGCACGTCCTCACTCCACTCACTCACTCACTCATATATATATATATATATATATATATATATATATATATATATATATATATATATATATATATATATATATATATATATATATATATATATATATATATATATATATACGTATATATATATACGTATATATATATATATATATATATATATATATATATATATATATATATATATATATATATATATGATTATGCAGCTTTCAATCAAGTTTAATCAATATCGTTTCGTGAAATAAGATTCCGCTGTTTTACTTGTTATCAAATAAAAAAATGAATAGGGAATAATGGAGAGACGACATTACTATCCGGTAACATTTTCATTCGAACAAATGTTGGTATATTTGGTAACAAATGAAAATTTTTCAATACAATTATAACAGAGAGCATTAAATTGGTCATTTTAATAAATTTCCTCGGGTGATATGGAAATGCGAAATTTATCTTTTTGCACTGATCTGTGTAGTCTAATACTGGAATCTTATTTAGATAACCTCATCTCTATAACATACCATTACCTTATCCATGGAATGCGTTTCCAAATACAGATGGGGTATAATCTCTGATTTATACTGAGGTAATACGGTTAGAAAATGAAAAAAATGGAAGCAAAAACATAGGTAAAGGAAAAGTATATACGGCAAGTACAGCTAGGGACTGAAGGAACGTTACACAGACCCTTTTGTAATGCCAAAAAGCACAACGCGTAGGTGTAGACCTACCGAGAGCACTACTTTCTACGGAATCACATTCCGCGTGGATTAGGAATCAATGAAAATCAATGAGGCTTTCCACGCGCTCTCCGGTCGGAAAAATTTCCAAGCGGTAGTGATTTACTAATCACGTGCTAATCCGCGTGTTTCTAGTGTATTGGCATATATAAACTACAACGCCGATCGAGGAAAATCCTTTGAGATGATATACCTCCTAACGAATGGAAATATTTCTGTATGGGAAATACTGACTTCGTGTGATGCGAGCCTTAGCGATTACT
>NC_090732.1:96211273-96221273 GCF_036898095.1 Palaemon carinicauda | reverse complement strand
ATTTAATAAAACTTCCCATCGAAGAAAGTTTACGAAGAAAAACATATTAGCTAATGAAATGACGTAGATATCCTTAATACATTCTAATTTACAACGTCGTGAATAGGGAGCACATCTTTAGTTACAAACCAGGTTTAAAAGAAAAAAAAAATAGTTTTACCTTTGGGATTAAGACAAATGGAATGACAGATGTGTGTTTTTGTGTTAATTTTCCTAGTTTTTACCTTCGGGTTTAAGAGCAATTTAATGATAGTTGTGTTTTTGTGTTAATTTTTTAAGTTTTTACCTTTGGGTTTAAGAGCAATTTAATGATAGATGTGTGTTTTTGTGTTAATTTGTCTAGTTTTACCTTTGAGATCAAGAGCAATGGAATGATAGTTAGGTGTTTTTGTGTAATTTTTTTTTTTTTAGTTTTTACCTTTGGGTTTGAAGAGCAATGGAATGATAGTTGTGTGATTTGTGTCAATTTTTCTAGTTTTTACCTTTGGGATTAAGAGCAACAGAATGGAAAGATTGTGTCTTTTTATTTTTTTGTGTGTTAATAGAATGTTGGTTGTGTCTTTTTGAATAAATTATCCCAGTTTTACCTTTGGGATTAGGAGCAATGGAATGATAATAGTGTATTTTTGTGTTAATTATTCTAGATTATTTTAGGGATTAGGAGCAATGGAATGACAGTCGTGTGTTTGTGTGTTAATTATTCTAGTTTTACCTTTGGGATTAAGAGCAGTGGAATGATAGTTGTGTGTTTTTCTGTCAATTTTTCTAATTTTACCTTTGGAATTGAAAGCAATGGAATGATAGGTGTGTGTTTCTTGTATTAATTATTCTATTATTACTTTTAGGATTATAACAATAGAATGATAGTTGTGTGTTTTTGTGTTAATTATTCTAGTTTTACCTTCAGGATTAAAAACAATTTAATGATGTGTGTGTTTTTGTGTTAATTATTCTTGTTTTACCTTTGGGATTAGGATCAATAGAATGATAGTTGTGTGTTAATTATTCTAGTTTTACCTTTGGCATTGAAAGCAATGGAATGATAGGTGTGTGTTTTTGTATTAATCATTCTATTATTACCTTTGGGATTGAGGACAACGGAATGATAGGTGTGTGTTTTTGTGTTAATTATTCTAGTTTTACCTTTGCGATTAAGAGCAGTGGAATGATAGTTGTGTGTTTTGTGTTAATTATTCTAGTTTTACCTTTGGGATTGAGAACAATAGAATAATAGGTGTGTGTTTTTGTGTTTATATTTTCTGGTTTTACCTTTGGGATTACGAGCAATAGAAGGAAAGTTGTGTGCTTTCGTGTTAATTATTCTAGTTTTACCTTTGAGATTGAAAGCAATGGAATGATAGGTGTGTGTTTTTGTATTAATTATTCTATTATTACCTTTGGGCTTGAAAACAATAGAATGATAGTTGTGTGTTTTGTGTTAATTATTCTAGTTTCACCTTTGGGATAAAGAGCAATGCAATGATAGTTGTGTGTTTTGTGTTAATTATTCTAGTTTTACCTTTGGGATTTAAAGCAATGGAACGATGAGTGTGCGTTTTATTATTAATTATTCTATTATTACCTTTGGGTTTGAGAACAATGGAATAATAGGTGTGTGTTTTTGTGCTAATTATTCTAGTTTTACCTTTGGGATTAAGAGCAGTGGAATGATAGTTGTGTGTTTTTGTGTTAATTAGTCTAGTTTAACCTTTGGGATTAAGAGCAATGGAATGATATTTATGTGTTTTTGTGTTAATCATTCTGGTATTTATTTTAGATTAAGAGCAATCGAATCATAGGTGTGTATTTATGTGTGACTTATCCTAGTTTTACCTTTTTGGATTAAGAGCATGGGAAAGCTAAAAGTGTGTGTTTTTTTTTTTTTATTAATCTTTTTATTCTAACTTTGGGATTAAGAGCAACAGAATCATAGGTACGTGTTCATGTGTTAATTATTCTAGTTTTACCTTAGGGATTAAGAACAATCGAATGATCGTTGCGTGTTTGTGTTTTTTAAATTATTCTAGTATTACCTTTGGAATTAAGAGCAATGGAATGATAGTTGTATGTGTGTGTGTGTTTGTTTTTGTTAATTACTCTATAATTACTTTTGGGATGAAGAGCAATGGGATAATACGTGTGTTTTGTGTTAATTATATTAGTATTACCTTTGGAATTAAGAGCAGTGGCAAGATAGGTGTATCTTTTTGGTTAATAATTCTAGTTTTAACTTTGGGATTAAGAGCAATGACATAATATTAGTATGTTTTCGTGTTACTTAATCCCGTCTTATCTTTGGGATTAAGAGCAATGGGATGATAGTCGTGTATTTTTGTGTTAATTATTCTAGCTTTACCTTTGGAATTAAGAGCAATGGAATTATTAGTGGGTGTTTTTTTTGTGTTAATTATTCTAGTTATACCATTGGGATTAAGAACATTGGAATATAGTTGTGTGTTTTTTTGGCAATTATTCTAGAATTACCTTTGAGATTAAGACCAATGGAATAACAGGTGTGTTTTGTGTTAATTATTCTAGTTTTACCTTTAGAATTAACAGCAATGGAAAGATAGGTGTATAATTTTGGTTAATTATTCTAGTTTTAGCTTTGGGACTGGGAGCAATGGAATGATAGGTGTGTGTTTTTGTGTTAATTATTCTAGTATTATCTTTGGGATTAAAAGCAATGAAATGATAGGAGTGTGTTTTTGTGTTAATTACTCTAGTTTTATAAGTGGCATTAGGAGAAATGTAATGATATTCATGTGTTTTTGTGTTAATTATTCCTGTTTTACCTTTTGGATTAAGACCAATGGGATGACAGTTGTGTATTTTTGTGTTAACTATTCTAGTTTTATCTTAGGGATTGAAAACAATGGAATGATGGGTGTGTGTTTCTTGTATTGATTATTCTCTTATTACCCTTGGGATTGAGAACAATGGAATAATAGGAGTGTATTTTTGTGTTAATTATTCTAGTTTTACCTTTGTGATTATGAGCAATGGAATGATGTGTGTGTTTTTGTGTTAATTATTCTAGTTTTACCTTTGAGATTAGGAGTAATGGAATGAAAGTTGTGTGTTTTTGTGGTAATTACTCTAGTATTACCTTTAGGCTTAAAAGCAATGGAATGATAGTTGTGTCTTTTGTGTTAATTATTCTAGTTTTACCTTTGAAAATTACGAGCAATGGAATGATGTGTGTGTTTTTGTGTTAATTAATCTTCCAACATGTTGTACAAGAATGTTGGCAAAAAGCATAATAGTCGCTATACACTAAGAATTTTTTTCTTAATGCGTCAAGTTCCTAGGGAGAGTTATAAGCAATTTCTTGTCCAAAAAGAGAACAAATACCGAAGAACCTATAGATTTAATATAAATCAGTTTGACCTCAATAACCATTTTAGACAGAACAGAATTGAATGGTTTAGTTGTTGCAGATTTATATAGATTCGAGCCAAAGGAAAACAAGAAACTTGTAAGAGGAAAGTTTTCCGAAGTAGAGGCATCTATCCTCTTTTTTTTTCTATAATAAAATGACACGAAGGTAGTTTTGGGTTTGGTTTTGGGAAAGGATGAGAATTATCTATTTTGAGATGAAAATTCAGGATATTATACCTCTTGAATTATTATAAAAAAGTGTGTGACGATAGTGAGACCTAGGGCTAATAGTCCATGAGCCAGACACCAAAATTTCAAGTTTGAGAATAAATTTGGTGAACAGACCCAACCTTAATTTTTGATTACCTTAATATCTAAAGTGTCCAAGAATAGTGTATGGATATTTCTCATCCAAAGCTTTGTGTCATTTCGGCGGCCATTTTAAAGATGGTTGCTGTTTTTATGTAGAAATAAATTATTTCAGAATTTTTCTTATAACTTTTGTTCTATCGAGCTATTAGCTTATAATTACTCTCTTATCACTCGCATTAAAATGATTGAGGCACATATATATAATATGCTAAGTTTTCTTTACATTATCTATTGAAAAAATTGTCCTTTCGTGAAAAAATAGCAACTGACCAAATTTATGCTTTACTTTATATATCTGCTTTGCTTTATATCTGAAAACTGACCATCTGAAGCCTAATTTGTGATTGATCATAAAGTTTATGAAATCTATGTAAAACATTTCTTTAAAAATACTATTTTTTCACAAAAATAAAAAAATATAATTTCAATAGATAATGTACGCAAAACTTAACATATTATGTATATGTACCTTAAGCATTCTAATACGAGTAATTAGATACTTATTACAAGCTAATAGCTCGATGGAGCAAAATCTATAAGAAAAATTCTGAAATCATTCATTTTTGCCTAAAAACGACAGGCCTCTGTGAAATGGCCGCCGAAATGGCACTAAGCTATGGATGCGAGATGTCCATACGCTATTTTGGGACACTTCAGACATCATGCTAACCAAAAATTAGGATTGGGTCTGTTCATCAAATTTATTCTCATTTTCGCCCTAGCTCATGTAGTATAAAAGGGATTCTTTAGCTTCCAAAAATCTGAAAAAGCAAAATTACTGTTAAAACATCGGGATAAAGAAAAAAATCCCTCGAGGGTTGTGCTAATCTATTGCAGACGTCCCTGTCTCGCAATATGTGAGTAAGGAATTTGAGCTCCGCTGAAGCCCGATAATTTCAAATTATATATGCAACCTTACCGTCCTTTTGAGCTAGGGATGTAGGGCTAGGCGGAACTTATACGTCAACCTGCTGAATTATCAGCAGCCACTAACAATTCAGTGGACTTGGGCACTGACCATATTGTACTGTATATGGTAGCCCGTCAACGACTCTACGGCATTGTCCTGTCCCTTGCCTCTGCAGCTAGTGAAAGAGCTTTGAAGACCTTCAAATATCTTGAATAAAATAATATACTCTCACTAGTCCATATGAGTTCTCTGAATTATTTTCGAACTAGTGTACCTCATGTAAAAAAAATGTAATGTGATAGTGAGCCAAATTACATTTCTAGGAAAGCTACCCACTACTCAAAAAACAGGAAAAAATTAATTTCACCCTGAAAATTTATGTACGAGTCAGTAGAGAAAAAGGCTAGACCTAGTCCGAACAAAAAAAAGAAAGGGCTAAACTTGAATGTTTATTACCAGTAAGCTATCGGTGTTTTACAGAAAACTATATATGGATATACACAAAGATTTATATTATAGAGACCGCTTAAGCTAATAAAAGAACTAGACAGGAAGCTACATGTCACACACTTGCTCCAGTAAAAAACTTCAAAGTACGTAAGAAAAATATTGACAAACCCATACCTCTTCCAAACCAGTATTTTGAAAATAAATATAACATTGCAAAAGTCCAAAGCAAAGGAAAAACACTGGACAAGCACAATACGGCGAAGTCATGCACCGATGAATAAGAATAACAAAGTATTCTATTTTGAAATCAGTCATGATTATTGAAGCCAAAAATGCTGGTTTTATCGGTACAAAACGAACCAGGCAAAGACCGAACAAATAAAAAAAAAAACTCGGCGGTTTCAAGCCGGTAAAAACGGGTGACATGTATCGATATTTAGCTGAGGTCCATTGTTATGGACATTCAAGCAAAACAAACTTTGCTGCCAATCAGAAAACGAAAAACTGAATACTAAGTATTTAATTTCATTGCATTGGCATTCCGAATGAATTATACGACAAATTTAATACAAAAAAATAATATTTAGCAATCGACCATAATCTTTAAAGCATTTCTGAATAATGTTTGAAAATAAAAAATACATTGCTGTATCATTCTTAAATTTCTCACGCAAGTTGAATAATTATGAAGGTTTGCTGTAAGAAAATTGAAATAAAAAAAAAAGAAAAGGTCATAAGACACACACACAGGACTCCTTGCCTTTAAGATATTGTTATTCATAATTAAGCAAATTAGTAACCTATGTGCTAACAGCAGTCAAAGAACACATAACATTTGAAATGTACGACTTTAAAACTATAACAGAGAAAAAACGTCAGAATCAGATGAAAGATTAATCGGAGAGATATGGGGGAAGCTTTGATCATGCAGATAAAATGGAGAAAAATTGGCTTTTAGAAAGCTATGATATTTGGCAAGGAGAGGGAGAGTGAGAGCGAGAGCAGGATTTGTAGCGTTTGGGAGGTATAGTAGAGCATGTGTTCGATATAAAAAGCCTTAATACCCAGCCGCACAGGAGTACTTGATGGATGAAAGATGTTGTCGTGCTACTAATGAGGTTTTTTTTTTTTTTTTTATTTTATTTTATTTATTTTTTTTTTTTTTTGTAGAAAAATGAAGACTACTGCTTTGAAATACATAAGCAAGTTGTTTTTCTTCCCCTCAATTCAGCAGTTATTACATGACTGCCACCCCAATTGTGACTCGAGATAACCGGTACATATGAAAACAACTTACGTACAACAGGCCAACATAGATAAGTTAGTGAACCAATGGATTAAATTTCCTAGAACAGGAGCTTCATTATGCAAAGAGGAAATCTAGAACTGTCCAAACAAGTCTAGAAAATAACGTTAAATTGAACATACTTGGAAAAGGTAAAAACAAAATCTACATAAGGTAAATGAATATTACTTTCCTGTCACATATCATCAGCAAAACACAGATTTCTAAGGTCGATTAACTATGGCAATCTACAGTTGCTAGCTTAGGTTTTATCAATGATGTTATGGTCTAGTCTTTGTCAGTGTCTTGAACTTTCGAGAAAACATAATTAGATGAAAGGTTCTCTTATCACTACTAACTACAGTCTTTTGCTGTTAACATTAATCAACAGCAGAAATGTGAAATAGTCATGAACAAAATGACATTTGAACTATTATTGGCATAACTAAGAATTTAACTATCAAATTTTCTTACACTGCGACAAATTAGAAATAAAATACCCGTATATATATATATATATATATATATATATATATATATATATATATATATATATATATATATATATATATATATATGTACAGATATTTTAGTATCCATTCTCTTTTGAAGTGGTGACACATGTATGGAAAAAATACGCTTAAGTAAAAACAACAGCGGTGTAAAATTAATACAAATACGAGAATAATTTCCATTTGGATGGCTCAAGGAGATTTATTTGAAGTTGTCGTTCAAAGTTATATATATATATATATATATATATATATATATATATATATATATATATATATATATATATATATATATATATGTGTGTGTGTGTGTGTGTGTGTGTGTATATTATTATTATTATTATTATTATTACTTACTAAGCTACAACCCCAGCTGGAAAAGCAGCACGCTACAAGCCCAGGGGCTCCAACAGGGAAAACAGCTCAGAGCGGAAAGGAAAAAAGGAAAATAAAACATTCCAAGAAGAGTAACAACAATAAATATCTCCTATATAAACTATAAAAACTTTAACAAAACAAGAGGAAGAGAAACAAGACAGGAGAGCGTGCCCGAGTGTACCCCCAAGCAAGAGAACTCCAACCCAAGACAGCGAAAGGCCACGGCACAGAAGCCATGGCACTACCCAAGACTAGAGAACAGTGGTTTGATTTTGGAGTGTCCTTCTCCTAGAAGAGCTGCTTACCATAGCTAAAGAGTCTCTTCTACCCTTACCAAGAGGAAAGTGGCACTGAACAATTACAGTGCAGTAACCCCTTGGGTGATGAAGAATTGTTTGGTAATCTGTGTTGTCAGGTGTATGAGGATAGAGGAGAATATGTAAAGAATATGCCAGACTATTCAGTGTGTATGTAGGCAAAGGGAAAATGAACCGTAACCAGAGGGGAGGATCCAATGTAGTACTGTCTGGCCAGTCAAAAGACCCCATAACTCTCTAGCGGTAGTATCTCAACGGGTGGCTGGTGCCCTGGCCAACCTACTACCTATATACTGTATATATATATATATATATATATATATATATATATATATATATATATATATATATATATATATATATATACATATATATATATACATATACTTTATATATATAAATATATATATATATATATATATATATATATATATATATATATACATAATAATAATAATAATAATAATAATAATAATAATAAGAAGAAGAAGAAGAAGAAGAAGAAGAAGAAGAAGAAGAAGAAGAAGAAGAAGAAGAAGAAGAAGAAGAAGTAAATGATAACCAGCATAAACCTGTATTTTGAGTTCAAGAGAAGGAAGAAATATTTACCAGATTTGAAATTAAATAAAATTTCATGGGTGTTGACAATTCCAAAATGTTGTTTCATATGTTTCCTTCAAGTCATAAGTACATTGCATTGGAAATCAAGCAAACGAGCTGAGGCTTTTTGAAAGATCAAATGACGAATAGCGATATTTGTTTTTGCAAAACTATTTGGAAATTAAATCTAACTCGGTATGAACAGGGATGTCAAATTATACGCATACAATCTGTCATCACCTAAAAGCCAATAAATATATTTTTCTTAACTATCGCTTCTTGAGTACAAATACAATTTCAGCTGACATTTCGTTGATGCAATATCTCTGGGTATGATTCAACGTGAATTTGGTGAAAAATTACTTTGATAGAATTGCATGATAGTCTTGTAATGATACCAATTTCTTGATAAATCCCGTGAAAATATCATATGTATATATATATATATATATATATATATATATATAGAGAGAGAGAGAGAGAGAGAGAGAGAGAGAGAGAGAGAGAGAGAGAGAGAGAGAGAGAGAGAGAGCGATTTATCAAACACAGAGCCATATTCACAATTGCGGTAGTATTTGTCACAAAAAGCCGTATGATTACATTTAAAATACTGTAAAGGCAATATGGTGAGGCTTCAACGCACATATTCAAAGTGGTCTTCATCTTTACAAAACGAGAAAATTAGAATTGTGTAGAGAACTGGGGTGGCAGAATGCTACCACATCAAGAAAAGACAATAATCATGCACTACGAGAACAAGAAGACTAAAACATATGGGGCACTGAAACATGATGACCGTGAATACTGAAAATATCGATATAGAAAAATATTTGTTACATTTCCTTGGCAGTATAACATCGTTGCTGAAGGAGTGACACGAGATGTCAGAGAAGAGGCAGTGGGTGAAGGTGGGAAGCTGTGTTATAAGAAAATGCGTTGTGGAATGATTGATGTTTATAATGAATGCTGTGCTGATTTAAAGGTTTAAAGGCCGCTCATGAATGGCAGAGGCTAGGGACAGTGATATTTCCCCAGTAAGCAGGACAATGCTCTAGAGGCTGACCATATTACATATGATAAGCGCACAAGCCCCCTCTCTACCCAAGCTAGGACCAAGGCTGGCCAGGCAATGGCTGCTGATGACTCAGAAAATAGATCTATATGCTCCCCCAAACCCGTAGCTCTCAAGGATGGCGAGGTTGCAACGACCAAAGCAACTAACGAGTATGAGCGGGACTCGAACCCCAGTCTGGTAATCACCAAGCAAGGACGCTACCACCAGGCCACCACAATCCTGATTGGGGATATTGAAATTAAAATGCAATAGCAAGTAGAAGAATTTGAAAATGTTTTCAAGAGAAAAAGCCAAAGTAAAAGTGGACAAGAGTATGGTAATGAGGGTAAGCGGATGTCAGGAAATTGGAATAATTAATTCTGGCATGGAAGACAGAAGAAGAAAGTGATGGATTTATGAGCATTAGGGAGTAAATATGACCGATGAGAGTACGATGAGAGAAGAAGCGAGTCTCAAGAAATTAGTAAGAGCCCTGAATTAACTAAGGAGAGGCCCAGGTGGGAATGTATGAAATGAACGTTAAATAAATTCTCCTTTATGGAAGGAAGTGTGGATGCTTAATATAAATCAAAGAACAAATGTTGAAGCTTCTGAGATGAAGTGTTTGTGCGGTCTATTTGGTGTAAAGAAATGTATATAAATAAAAAAAAACAATGAAAAAGATAAGTGGATTTTGAAAAGGCAGAAATTGTACTGACAAAATTTTCTTTTTAAGACATG
>NC_090732.1:96203773-96206273 GCF_036898095.1 Palaemon carinicauda | reverse complement strand
ATTATCTCTGCCTAAGAATCAGAAAATGTTTTACTTCAATACACATGGAGGATCACTAATAAATGATATTCCTCTTTCAAGGGGTGTTGCAAGCTTTCATAGATAAAAAGAAACTCCTACACGCGACCTCAGATGACGTCAGTGGAAAACAGTAGGCTTTGACATAGAGGTGGCAGATATAAAAAAAGAGATGGGGCCGAATTCTTAATAACACACATTGTCTTTTATTCGTCCACGCAGGGAATAGAAACAAAAGCTGCACCAAGGCCAAAATTTAAATTAAATTCTTTTACGGACAGAGTAGTCCTAATTAAAAGCTAGCATCACGGAAAGCGAACAGAATGTTTTATTAGCAAACAAATTAGTAAAATATAATCCCTGCTTCTCATAATAACTAAATACGACCATTCATAGGTAACACATACTGTGTACCATCAACCATAGTTCATTTAATTAGAAAAAATATTGTTTTCATCAAGATGGTCAAGTTCTTTGAGTATTTTCCATTACCATTAAAGTTGTATGTGAGCGAGCGTTGTAACTTATTTGGTCAATTACAACACCGCCAGTGAATGCCAGGTTGCCAAATATTGTAACTTGCTTGTACAATGTAACTTGCGAATAATCACAGACGCCTCGTTTTCATATTTCATGGTTATTTCCCTAAGGATAGCGTTCATTTGCATGCGGCAAAACAAAGATTATACTTCGGGTTCCGGCATGAATGGATGAGTTTTCCTCTGCTTCGTCATATCTCTTCTCTTTACCTTGAGTTTTTTTAATATGTTTTATGGTTTTATATTGTTGATGCATAGATTCAAAAGTTCCGATGCATTAATTCTAAAAGATTTATGAAGATAAAGTTGCATAGAATCTAAGGTTCTCACCCCCTGTAGTGTCTATTCCGTTGAAAATTATATAGCTGCTCTCAAAATGTTGAAAGAAAAGCTTTAGATGTACACACGGGAACCGCAAAGCTAAAATATACTGTACATGCAACGTAATAGATGTTAAAAATCATATACAACTAAGACAAAAACAAAAATGTCTCAAATCATATAAAATGAAAAGTAAAAAGTATATAAAAAAAATCAGCTACGCAGAACGGTACCGGAAAACTATTCTTATTATTATTATCATTATAATAATCATTCTTTAATAACAGTGAAAAATTGGAAACAAATCAATCTCTAAGACTACAAAACAAAGCACAAACCTGCCGCAGAGTTAATGAAAAAGGTATGACGACTACATTCAAACTGTTCCTACAATCGACCCTCGCGACAAAATGTTTATAACTCGTTAAGCGAAAGTCAAATAAAACTGTCCCGTTTAATTATCGCTGAATAATCAAAAGTTTGTTGCCTGGTTGATTTAGTTAACGGCATAATATTAACGTTTCAGGTCTTCGTTATCGTTTCAAAAGAGCTCCACAATCATTAGTAAAAATGACCGAAGGAAATGAGCGTGATTATACGGATGTTTGCCTTTTCGATATTACAACATTGGAATGCGTCGGTATTTGCATGCGAAAAAATAAACAAAATAAACTCGCTTTCTGGGTTGCGATGGAACCATGTACTAGGCTGGTGACATTTGTCTCTTTTTTAATTGTGGCTTAAAACTGTTTTAGCTCTTTGTTTGGATAAAAACTTAACGCGGAATTGACGTTTGCTTGTTTTCAAATGTAGCCAAATATCAGATTTGGTGATTTTATTTTTACTTATTAATATTACAACAACTAACATAAACTTTTGATTTTCTTTTATTACTTGTCTTTTTAGTGTTATGAGTGCTAATACCGTACAATCTTCATAAGTACCTTGGTATTCTTCTTGTTATATGATTATTTACTCTTCTTCATATCGGTAAGTGACTGATACGTGAAACGCCGTAGAATTTTCAATCAATCATTGTCCATCTTCCATATCAGTTTTGCATCAAACGTAAGCTACCAACGTGCGCTCTCTCTCTCTCTCTCTCTCTCTCTCTCTCTCTCTCTCTCTCTCTCTCTCTCTCTCTCTCTCTCCAAAGTAATACGGAAAAATACAATGACCAAGTCATAAACCCTATAATGAAAGTGTCTATTGTTCCGTTATAATTGCCTTCCTTTAGGCATCTCTTAACCTTTCAATATAGAGTTCCGTTCTATTTGTGAGACGTGACCACTACCGTTCATAGGATGTTGTTGTACCAATGAAACTCGACTTTCTCTACTCCTATTGGAGTAAGTTGGATATTTTCAAAATTAATACGTTAGAAACAAAATTTAAAATATGCCTCTCCCTACTACATTAGAGTTAACAGTAATAGCAGTGAATAAAATATATGAACACTCAATTATAATATAAAAGGACTGAAATCACACATTAGTTACATGATAGCCTACAAATAATTTATCTCATAAAATTTACGAGAATAATTGTTCTAATGATAAAACTAAATTTACAAGGGATCATATGTAACAGAAAACTTTGACAATATATACATACATGCACAC